>NW_023615887.1:0-60001 GCF_013339695.2 Rhipicephalus sanguineus | reverse complement strand
AGTGTGCGTCTCTTGCAACAGAAAATCTAGTGCAGTCTCAGTCTATATCTTCTTGTACACTAATATGACTCATTTGTTCGCGAGGGCGATTTACTTTGAAATATTTTCTCTATATTGCTTGGCAAAATACTGAAGTAGTTCTTTTTATGTCATTTCACGTTTTGAAGTATAAACATAATATGGAGTCAATTGATGCCTCGCGCAGGATTACGGACCAAATAAGACACCTGTGAGCATTAACCTAAGTGTCCTAGAAGAATTTGCCTGCAGCATATGCTACATTTGTTGTAATCAATGCACTGATAGCATTCTGTTTTGCTTTGTTTTTTCTTTGTTTTGTTTTTGACAGTTCATCAATAAAAAAATTCGGCAGATCCCACGTACCGTGGGAGTCGATGTTATGCGAAGCATGTGGCGGGTAGGTGACTGTGGCGTAACTTTTTTTACTGAGCGATACCTTACAAAATGACGCTAAAGATTTGTATATATTTTACACGCACACATATATATGTTGAAGAGCCGCATATGTGTTATATAACCAGTTGTTTACGGTTGGGTAAGGCAGCCAATGGCAACGTGGGTATTACCAAAACCAGAAGCGGTAAGCTGATATGTAGTGCTTATACGTGTCCCGAAAATGCACGCACGTTTCACGAACCCGTGTGCATGTGTGCAAGAAGTTCTTGACAGTTCTTGAGCAAGGGCATCATCACCATGATCAGTGAGCACCAACAGTTGGTCATGACTTGTTATAGGATCCGGTCGTGATCGTGGTGACGAGGGGTCCATGTGTAGTGAAGTATGTGGTATAGTAGAGCTGTTGGAATTCGTGGATGCGTCGGTCATTTCGTCGACAAATTATCTGTCGACAGAGCCAGCGACATGTCCGAACCTGAAGCCACCCTTCGTGTTGATGAGGTATAGGCCGTCGAGGCTGGTAGGCCTGGAACGTAGACCAACTTAAGTGGATGGTGTTGGTCGTATTCGTAGACTACCTGGGCGTATGTGGCCTACGTAGCCTAGTCTACAAAGCGGCTGTCAATTAATCTGGCATCATCCTCGGTCAGCATGAGGCCATCGCCCAGCCTCGTAAGAAATGAAGAGGACACTGCGTCGTTCTGGTGGACGAAGTGCACTTTACGGTGCTGTGATGTGGATATCATATGTAACATTCGTTAATGTATTCCTCCGGGGTCGAGCAATGCTCCAATATAGCTTCCTGAATCGTAGGAATACAAATGTAATGTTTATTAGACTGCTATAGAAGAGGAGCCAACACTGGAACTACACACGTTCATCTGATATGACGCCTGTATCGTAGGAGTATCATGTAGTGTTTATTGCTGTCTTGTAAAATTAGATAGCCAGCACCACAGCCACAATTGACGTTCCACCGATAGTACGCCTGCGTAGGCTGTTTTTCCAAGCCAGTCTATAGACCTGGCGTGGCTCTGTGGTAGAATACCTGATTGCCACGCAGAATGCTTGGGTTCGATTCCTGCTGAGATCCTAATTTCTATTATTTCCATTCGGGGGGCTGAGTTAACGCTGCCGATGTTGGTTTTCCTTAACGCTCTAGCATTTAAGTTACCAACGTCTCTTCTCGCGTTCCTGGGTAGATGTAAACTGTCAATCACCTGTGGCGCATACCCGTACACCGCGGCCCTTGGTAAACGGGTATGTGCCACACGTGTCTAGTGGAAAGGGTTTGACGACGTACGCGACAGGATTTTAACGTTATTCATGTCATGACCCGGCAATCATATTCGTCAAATCCTCTTACTCTCTCATGCAAATGTTGGCCTACACCAACTTAAGGAGGCGATCATGAGAGCACCCAGACGTAGGCGGCTAGATAGATAGATAGATAGATAGATACGTAGATAGAAACGCTCAAAGTGCCAGAGGTTCGCTAAGAAATGCTTCGCATTTAAAAAATTCTGCAGATCCCTCGTACCGTGGGAATCGATGTTATGCGAAGCATGCGCGGGATGGTGACTGTGGCTTAATTTTTTACAATGAGCAAAACGTAACGAAATGACGCTAGAGAAACATGGAAGTGGTATACGCACACTCATATGTTGCAGATTCGTATATGTATTATATAACCAGTTGTTTACACTTGAGTAACAAGGCCAACAGACACATGGGTGTTACCAACACCAGACGCGGTAAGCTGATATTAGTGCTTATATTCTTCAATAATGGATAGCGCGAATCCGAACAACACAAAGAAGGTCGATTCCACGAAAGATCAAAAAAGAGTGTATATTTGATGTTTCCGATTTTCCTGATAATTTTGTATGTTGTGCACATATGATTGCACAGCACGAAATCGCAGTTCGTTTTCAAATAAAAATTTTTTTCAACACAGCAAAATTCGACAAGTGTCGCCGGTTGACGACGACCATTTTAAGAAGAATGCGTTTTCGTAACTTCGGAACCATGTTGGCAGCTACTCAAGCTATATATTACAAATATCTTTCTTTTTAGCGGAAGTAGAAGTAAAGAGGAAATATCTCTTGTCATTTCATATACTTCTGAGCAAATTAGTATTTTTAAAATTCACGAAAAACGCTGCGTTTTTGAAAATCAGTCAAATTTGGGACGCTATGGCTACTTCTGTGAACATCTTAGCTTGTTCATATTTGCAGTATGAATAGGCCTTTATGTGAATAATGAACCTCTGCATTTGTATTTCTCTAATAATGTTCAAAGTAGCAAATTTTCATGCTCGAAACACCAAAAAGAGAAAAGTGCTCCTCCATTCAAAAATCTATAATAAAAAAACTCCAATCTCAATTTTGTTCAAAGTCCCCCAAAATATTCTCAAAGGACTGCAGAATGATATTATGAAAAAACATGTTGCATCATTTTTATTAGAACAAATGCAGAAAATGTCAAACATTGTGTTTCCAGAGCGTGGTGGCCACTGCGTAAAGGACATCTCTAGTAACAAGAAAATACAGTAACACGTCTTTTTTCTTCTCTGAGCTTCGCTAAACAGCAGTAATGATCTATTGTCGGAAAGTGGGAACTGTTTTATAAAGAAAAAAAAAGATCGTTCCAATTAAATGCATTGCGACACCACTTACATTCCTCGTCGACGGGCAGCACGGACATTACCATTCCTCTGGATAATTTTTTTTTTTAGTAAATGCGCTTATAGAAAAGTAACGAAGCTAAACGCGAAATATGTGTAGCTGAGTCGATCATGCATTGTAAGAATGTGAGAAATCGCAAATGGCGGCAGTGGTGAATGGCGAGTACCGCAGTGCAACCTAAGCACAGCAGCCACACATTGTTTGCCAGGCTTTGTCGCTCTGCACGAGAAAAAGCTGGGGTGTCGATTGCGTTGGTTACACGATACATTTTTCACCGCTCGTCGCTCTCCCGCCCGGTCTCTGGATCCGCACCGTGCGGATCGTGTGGTGGATCGAGTGGCCCGCGCTACAAGCACTCGTGTAAACGGAGTAGCATGCGTTAGGCGGACAGGTGCAAAGGGCGGCGCGATAGACGCCCGCCTGAGCAGACGACAGCAACGAGTACGGCTGTGCAGTCGGCCAAACACCACCTGAGATAGAAGTTAAGCATCCAAATTGTGCTTCACTTTGATGCGATCAATATCCTACGCTCTGAAGGTGGCTATGGGTAGGCGTTATAGCCATGGCCGAGATTTTGTACGGACTGCCTCATGGTGCACAAAAAGAAAATTCCGCTGCAGCGGAATTATGGTTACGTAGAAGATATCGGATCGAGACTCTTTTGCGGAGGGTCATGAAGCAGGATGCGCGCTCAATTCAAGAGGGAGACCAGATCTGCCAGCACTGCTTCAAGAGAAAGAAGGATATGCAAAACAAAGCAGATGCAATGCAAACAAAACGTGTTTTGTCCGTGGCCAGAACTGCTGCCACCAATCTTCACGTAATCAATTCTTTTTAAACTCTGCATTTATCACATAAGGTTTGACAACGTACACATTTGGGCCAACAAAAACCACACCTCTTGGCGACCGCTCTCCAGAAATTCATTTCCATTCATGAAGAGACCTTGGCTTTTACACCAATCTCTCAATTCTAGCACAGCACATCATCATAAGAGACGCATGGAGGGAATGCGTTCTTTAGCACTCATGATATGAATTATACTCAACAGAAATAGATGAAAGAAAAGGAGGCTACAACTGAAAGTGCCTACTGTGGACTGAGGGATGTCTAACACTGGCGTGAAGTCGCAAACCACGCGAATGCATTTAATTGGAACGGTCTTTTTCTTTACAAAACAGTTCCCAATTTCCGACCATAGATCATTACTGTTGTTTAGCGAAGCTCAGAAAGGAAAAAAAGACGTGTTACTGTATTTTCTTGTTACTAGAGATGTCCATTGCGCAGTAGCCACCACGCTCTGGAAACACGTCTGACATTTTCTGCTTTTGTTGTAATAAAAATGATGCAACATGTTTTTTCATAATATCATTCTGCAGTCCTTTGAGAACATTTTGGGGGACATTGAACAAAATTGAGATTGGGGTTTTTTATTATAGATTTTCGAATTGAGGAGCATTTTTCTCTTTTTGGTGTTTCGAGCATGAAAATTTATTACTTTGAAAATTATTAGAGAAATACAAATGCAGAGATTCATTGTTCACATAAAGGCCTATTTATACTGCAAATATGAACAAGCTAAGATGTTCACAGAAGTAGCCATAGCGTCCCAAATTTGACTGATTTTCAAAAACGCAGCGTTTTTCGTGAATTTTTAAAAATACATAATTTACTCAGAATTCCATGAAATGATAAGAGCTATTTCCTCTTTACTTCTACCTCCGCTAAAAAGAAAGATATTTGTAATATATAGCTTCAGTGGCTGCCAGCATGATTACGAATTTACGAAAACGCACTATTCGTAAAATGGTCGTCGTCAACCGGCGACACTTGTCGAATTTTCCTGTGTTGAAAAAAATTTTTATTTGAAAAACGAACTGCGATTTCGTGCTTTGCAGTCATATGTGCACAACATACAAAATTATCAGGAAAATCGGAAACATCAAATATACACCCTTTTTCGATCTTTCGTGGAATCGACCAGAAGAAACACAGATGCACAGGACAGGCGTTACTCGCAACTAAGCTTCATTCAGGAAAGTTTTTCTAGACATATACACAGCCGAGTGGCACGCGCAGGCGCACTCCACCTACGTCACAGTTGAAGTTGTTACAGTTGCGGTACACTTGTTATGCTTATACTTGCCCTTTATCACGAAGAACGCGCGCACGTTTCAGGAAGCCGTGTGTATCTGTAGAAGGGGTTCTTGACAGTTCTTGAACAAGGCCATCATCACCGTGATCGGTGAGCATCAGTAGCTAGAACGAATTTTGTTAATAGGATCGTGATCGCGGCTACGAAGGGTCTAAGTGTAGAGAAGTGCGAGGTGCAGTACATCTGGCGGAAATCCTGGATGCCTCTTACGATGCAATGATCTATGATGCCTCCTGTCCTGGACGTGGCAGCGAGGTCTTTTGATGCCCTGCCCACATATAAGCCGTCTTTGACGAAGTATAAATAACAGGCGTTGTTGGGTCTTGATAAATCAATGTTGAAGTCACCGGTAATGATGAGAGGCCTGGTTCTCTAGGCAGATTTATTTTAGGAAGCATTGACCCCGGTTTTTTCCTAATCCACGTGGTCCACGTTGCGGACCATGTGGACGAGTGGATAGTAGTTGAGCGTCTTCAAGGGATGTTCTGTCTTCAGCTTCCTCGCTTTCCTTGCATCCGCCGCGGTGGTATGGCGTTTACGGTGCTCGGCTGCTGACCCGAAAGTCGCGGGTTCGATCCCGGCCGCGGCGCTCGAATTTCGATGGAGGCAATATGCTAGATGCGATCTCGGTACACGTTAAAGAATACAAGATGGTCAAAATTTCCGGAGCACATCACTACGGCGTGTGTCATAATCATATCGTGGTTTTCTGACATAAAACCCCAACTATTAGTATTATTACCACTTTCCTTGCGTGTCAATGTGTGTGTTCGGAGTTATTCTGCAATGCATTACTGTGTTGGTTGAGGGTCTGTATCACCTGTGGCATATACCCGCTTGCCATGAACTCTGATATACGGGTATGTGCCACACGTGACTGAGAGAAGGGGTTTCATGACGTACGCGACAGGTATTTTGCGCTATTCATGCTATGGCCAGTGAATCGTGTTCATCATACACTGATCACCTGCTATGCTAATTTTGGTATATTAAAAGTTATGGAGACGACCGGGAGAGTGCCCAAGCGTAGGCGGCTAGATAGATAGATAGATAGATAGATAGATAGATAGATAGATAGATAGATAGATAGATAGATAGATAGATAGATAGATAGATAGATAGATAGATAGATAGATAGATAGATAGATAGATAGATAGATAGATAGATAGATAGATAGATAGATAGATAGATAGATAGATAGATAGATAGATAGATAAAAACGGCCAAAGTGCCTGAGGTTCGCTAAGAAATGCTTCGCATTTAAAACATATTTTACTCTGTCAGTGCTTTGCAGACTATTAGTGGGTATAACGTTGCACGTAAAGGGCACGGACATGAGAAGAGACGACGTAACACTCGTATCCGTGTTCTTTATGCGCGACGTTTTACCCCATAATGGCAAACCAACAGGCCCAAATTGCAACCTTGGTGAACTATAGCATACGGCTATGCTATTCGCCGCGAGATCGGGCTACAGGTGGCAGCACCGTCGCCGCGCTAGTGTGGATAGGCGGTTGTCGGCGCGTATAGAAACGCGCACAACAGCGCATCGTTGTGAGCTCTGTGACCCGATTTCCGGCAAACAAAATGCGTTGACTGGAGCTTTGTGGTAATATGCGCGCTCTTGATTCCCGAATTAATGCACGAAGCGCGCCGAACGTTACAATTACTTGTGAGAGAAGCGCATTCTGCCAACGAACGGGTTGCTCGCCTTCGGCGACAGTCGGGGTTTTCGCAATGGGTGATGTTTTCTTGTTGTTTTATTTGTACATGTTTAGCTTGTGTTCCACCTACTACGCACTGCTGTATCGCGCGGCTGAATTAACTATTTACCTCTTGTTCATTTGGATGCTCCTCAACAAAAAGAATCCCGTATTCCTACACGATGAATTGAAATAGCACTTTGTGCTCTGCGTGCTCAAATATTCATTCGCATTTCTTATTCAGTTCTCCATGAAATGTAGGACAGTTTACTGAGGAAAGCTACGTGGCTGACAGTGCTTTAGCGCTACGGAGACGTTTAACACGCACACGCTTGTTTTCATTCCACTAACAGTACACAAAGGAACTGTACAGCACGGAAATTTCTTCGATTGATTACTTGTACCACAGTAATGGAACAAAGGTCCGGTTATTCCACGGGACCAAAGTACGCTTTTTCATAGGAATAATGTCCGCTGTCTTCTGTCAATCTAAACAACGCAACACAAAAGCTCAAGTTAATGTAAAGAAAAAAAGATGTGGCTTCGCGTGAAATTACTACGACATAAATGTAAACTACGCCATTTGGAATAATTTTGACCATCAGCGCTCTTTAACGCGCACCTTAATCTAAGTACACGGGTGTTTTTGTATAAATTTCGCCACAAGGTAAAATTGCACAAGGCAACTCAGTTTTGCTATTTCCGTGTCATTTCATTTTCTCTTTTTTTAGGGGACAATTTAAATACCGAAGTGTCAGACGTGACTTAACAGAAATATTTCTCTCTAGTGAGACAAGGACCGTACACAACTAAAGCTCGTCGCGTAACGTATAAACAACACCTAAACACAACGCTCAAGTACATGCGAGCATTTCTTTACCACCGCGCCGCTAAAAGGCTATATTCACATGAGATTCAATACTTCTCATCTTTAGGGCAGCGCCAAGTGCACTTTGCAATGCGCTTAAACCACAGAGCGGCACCTACACTGATATGACTCTCGTGAACGGAGGGTACGGCGACCACACACAGCACTCTCGATCAAGGCCAGATGCTTTTTTACATCGTGTTAAGCATACGTACGAGCGGTTAAAGTTGCACTAACGCAACGGAACAAACCACCTTTTGAGGATCTGCATGACGTACGCGCACATGCAAACACAACGGGGCTAGCAGACGACGCACGGAGCAATCCACACTAGGCGCGGTTCAGCCAGAGGCCGCTAGGCGGCGACTCCGCTCGATCTCGCGGCCAATTGGCCGTGAGATCGAGCGGAGTCGCCACCTGGCGGCTACTGGCTGAAGCGCGCCTAGTGTGGATTGCTCCATGCGTCGTCTGCTAGGCGCGTTGTGTTTGCATGTGCGCGTACGTCATGCAGGGCCTCAAAAGACTGTTTGTTCCGTTGCGTTGGTGCAACTTTAACCGCTCGTACGTATGCCTAAGAACATGTAAAGAAGCATTTGGCTTTGATTGGCTGTATATGTACTGTAATAAGATCAGTGAGTGCACTTGTCGAGAGTGCTGTGTATGGTCGTCGTACCGTCTGTTCACGAGAGTCATATCAGTGTAGGTGCCGCTCTGTGGTTCAAGCGCATCGCAAAGTGCACTTGGCGTTGTTCTAAAGATGAGAAGTATTAAATCTCATGTGAATATAGCCTTTTAGCGGCTCGGTGGTTAAAAAAAAGGCTCTTATGCACTTGCGCGTTGTGGTTAGATGTATAACTTCGGGACTGTCGTTTATAGGTTATGCGACGAGCTTTAGTTGTGTACGGTCCTGGTCCCACTGCAGAGAAATATTTCTGTCAAGTCACGTCTGACACTTCGGTACTTAAATTGTCCCCTAAGCAGAACAGAAAATGGAATGACACGGAAATCGCAAAACTGAGTTGCCTTGCGCAATTATAACTTGTGGCGAAATGTATACAAAGACACCCGTGTACTTGCGAGGTAGCTTATGCCTGTCAAATTTTACGCTGTGGCAAGTTCAGTGTCGGAAGTGCGTCAGGCCTCAATCTCTTCCGCGATAATTAACCCTTAAAAAAAGAGAGCGAGCGAGAAAAATATATTCATCAAGACAAGCAGTGGCGATAAACTCGCTCGCGCATTTTCATCGCTTACGTGGCGTGTGAGGGCTCATAAAACGATACCCTTTACTATGCACCAGATCATGCATACACACTTGCCGCGTTTCGGTGCACGTACTTGCCCTGCGGAATACTGAGATTGTCCTCGCGGCCGTGTAAACACAATGGAACATGCGCGAACTACAAAAGGGCTCGGGGACTCTCGTTTAAACAGACTCATAGCCAAGCGCGAACAAACTTTGCATTCACAGCGCAGACGGTACATGAATGACAAAGAATAAATTCCATGAATTACTTTTCTTCTTTCTCGATTGATTCTCGCTTAATTTTCCTGCAGAAGTGTAGGAAAATCAAAGCACAGGGAAGCTTCCCCGAGCGTTCGCTTACTGCGATCGTCTTCACGCTCGTAGTGCACAGCAGCAACAAGCATACAAATGCACACATTAGCGAAGTTATCGCTGACTACTCACCATTCTTTCTTGTCTGCGAACGCGAATGCACCGTCGTCGAAGTGCTTGCTGCACACCATCGCCTACTTGGAAGGCGTCCTGCCGTTACGAAGCCTAACGAGCCACAGTCGGCGACGTTCCGCGTCGGTGGGATAAAAATGGAAGCTTATTCCTGGATCTGTGCAGTATGTGCTGCATTGTGGCACCGAACAAAACCTCACCATCGATAACGAAGTTTTCTGCGGGTACGGAACACAAAATCACGATGTGAAAACAGAACCCCGTGCACGTCTACACACACCACACGAAACCAGTATCCACACTAGCGGGGTGACGGTGCTGCCACCTATAGGTCGATCTCGCCGTGAATGCGGTGCTATACTATGCTATGCAAATGGCTATGCTATACGTGGTTTTGCCTGCGTTACATCAAGCGATGACAGCATACGACAGCCCGGGCCCCTAAAGTACTCCGCACTTAAAACGAAACAGCCCCATATTAAATTTGTTTATTGCGTTAGCATTAGAGCGCCCATGCGAACGAATACCCGTCTGCCTGCGCCGTTACTTCGTTGCGACAGGGAAAGGAGTTCCGAGTAGTGATGCAGAACTATCGGTAAATTGACTATCGAGAGTATCGATAGTTTCTTTAACACGAAAGTGTTTTATGCCGGGGTCCACCAAGTACATCCGTCACGGATATGACGCTGATAAAATGGACGCCAACGGGTGAGAAAGAAAAAAACCAAGAAAAAGATACCCGCTGGGAATCGAACCCACCACGTTGCGGCCGCGACGGCAAGCGCCCGACGCCCTACCGAGTAAGCTAACTCGGGAGATGCTAGACATGGCGCGAACGCGCCTGATATCTTTCACACATTCTCTTTCGCGGCGGGCGGAGCGGGGCGGTGCCGCCGTCTGTGAGGTGTCAAAAGAAGTAATGCTTCACGATCGACACTTACTAGCGCTTCCTCTGAGATTGCACGCGATATCGGAGGTAATGGTTAAAGCGTCTAGATACCAGAGAGGTAGACTGGCCGCGCTGGCGTCGCCGAGGCACCCTTGACGCAGTTACGTTCTTTGCCTTTGGCTTCGTGTTAGCGTGCGTCGGCTCATCGGAGTAGTGCAGCTTCCACGTGCACCAACGGGATTTCTCCGCGGCCGACTGCTTCAATTGCGAGAGCACCGACTAAGAAAACTGCTGCAATATGCGTTGCAGAAAGGACGCGATTTCGACGGGCGAATGTCGTGCCTTGGTGGAGCGAGACCAGCGCCTGCGAGACAGGTTACGAACTCTACCTCCCGTGTTGCTGAAGCGCAATGTGTGTTATGTATGCATGAGCACAGGCGTCGGCTACCCATTACTAGAAAGCGCACACCGTGCCGTTTCTCTCCTTAATTGACGACGCTTTGAAGAAGCGCATACCGGGTACCAGCGTTGATTATGAGCTTGTTGATATCATCCTTACGCGGGATTCACGATTCGCTGTGTCCAAATATATGTTCACACCGTCAGCTACCACAAGGGTTTAATAATGATCATGGGCGTTAGTTGTCGCGATAGAGACATGCTGTCAACATGGGTGCATCCACGTCAAACGGTGCTATAGCTGCCAAACACGAATAGACATTGTACAAGCTCTCATATATCACTACACAATAAGCACTACTTCTGTGAAAACACGTTTAACTTTCGTGTTTTACCGATTCCTATGACGGAGGGATCAGCCATGTTTTTTTAACTATCGATAGTGTAAACAAACTATCGATAGTTCAGTCGGTAGTACCATCAGTAATATTACTAGTGATGTTACTGGCACACGTGTTTATTGCTTTGTCTTGGTGTTTTCGGGTTTCACCAGCAAAGACTGCTCCGAGCGTTTGACGCAGACCACGCCGCAATGTTTAAGAAGCTTCGCCATTGTTTGGGATGATTTTTGTTAAGATTACGCGCTGGACGCGAATAGCCAACTTTATTCGAGAGCTTACGCGAGAACCAGCGATAACGCTGGAAGGTTCGATGACATGTATAAAAGACGAAGCGTTCCACGGATCATCAGATTACTCGACGGCCGGCGACTGTTCTCGCCGCTATCAGTGCGCAGCGTGTATTGCTTGTATGTTGAGTTATGATTTTCTGGGCACAAGTTCACCCAAAAAGGAGCTTCGTATTTCCCAGTCTTTCTGCAGCATTCTTCACCCTCACAACCACGTGACAAACTATCCACAGTGGTGCGAATAATGATACTGTTGCTGGCTGGCCATATTGCCAAAATATTTGCGATAGCCTACTATCAGCTTCGCTTAATTTATGACCAATTTTCGGCGAGAGAAATAAATTATATCCGCAGTGAAAATGGCGGAATATGTCCATTAATAAATTCGTATTGAAAAGCAACCAGTTACACCTTACGATTAACAAACTTACTTCTTGATACTTTTTTGTATTTTGGAAGCATAAAATGCAATATAAATTTGAAGCCGCGCAGTACCACCACATGTAACGGCTTCCTTTCCGCTACAGCTGAATAGTTTGACTTTATGATCATGTGTCAGCGAAGCACTCTGGTGAACAACACAAGCATGTCAACTTTCTTGCCCTTCAGCCTGCTCCTCCGGCTCCCCTATGTACCGCGCGCGCGGGGAACCAATTTTATGCTGCAATGAGTTCGCGCTGTTGATTGTATACGATTTATAGTACTTACTGTCGATAGCGCTATCGATAGTATTTTTTACCATTGATAGTTCGATAGTGACTCCGCTATTGATAGTATCGATAGTACCATCACTAGTTCCCAGGGAAGGAAAGTGTTGCAGTAAGACTTTGATCTGGGCGAATTGGTTCATATCAATGGAAAGGAAAGTGTACCCCATCACAAGTGAAGGGGAGTAACCATAACGGTAAAGGGTGGTCTAACGCCACACCTTTGGAGCCAATAGGAATGAACGTGGCGTGTGACGTCCCGACTTGGCACGCAACGCACAGCTAACAGACCGCCAGCAGACAGGACGGAGCGAGTATGCCACGGGCTTGGCCTGTGGCACTTCCATACTTCTCATATTCCGTGCAAAGGCGCGTGTTTTTAAGCACAGTTCTAGCGGCACGAAAAGCCGTACAGATGAATATCATTCCTAAAGGAGTGAGGCTATGTGACGGCGACGGCGACACTGAAAGAATAAGCGCTAAAGATTGACGAGCAAAAAAAGGAGAACAGACAAAAGAACTGGCGTTACTAACAACTGTTGTTTTCGTCACACCCACCGAGTTTAAATGCATAAAATCATGGTGTTGCGCGTGCGCAACATCGGATTGGAAACATAGAGCAAAAAAAAAATCAAGTATAATACAAAAAAAAACAATATGCGATAACGCCTGCCGTATAACAAGGTGCGAGTTGCGGCTGCGCATGTCAAAAGGAACCTTGCAGAAATTCAAATTCGGAAGGATGGAAGAATACCGAAACCTCACTTATACATGCACCAACATTCTTTTTGATAAAGAACGCTTATAAAGCGAGCCGAGATGGCATGCGCTTGCTTTTGCCCAGTATTCTAGTGTCTCGGAAAATCGGTTCGCACCCACACGCAGAAATGTGCGCGACCAGATGCGCATACTTGTGCTCTTTCTTTTTTGCACTTCGTGCGTGCTCCTTAAGTCGGTCACTGACGCATCTTTCAGAGTGGCCGATGTACATTTTCCCACAGGACATGGGAATGGAGTAAAACAACTCCAACAGAGCATTCGACGAAAGGGTTTGCATGCCTGGTGCTGCATCCTCGTTTGCTTTGAGCGCAAATTCGAGGGCAAAGTTTCTGCAGTTTATTAGGGACAGAAAACAACAGAGGCACTTCATGCCGGTTTGCCACCTTCTTGAAACTGTGCCACAGGGTGTGCACGTATGACATGACCATTGGTCTCCCAGTCAACCCCCAAGCCCCTACCTTTTCTGCTCCGTGTTTGACTCTTTGCAAGAGCAACTCGGCGACTTCTACAATGACCTGCGAAGGGTAGCCTGCCGCCAAAAGGCGGGTCACTTGCCAATCAAATCTTTCCAGCATGCGATGTGGGCACGACTTTCCGAGAGCCGATTTCATGCACTGTACAGCAATTCCCCTTTTGATGAGCTTTGAGTGAGCCCATCCAAAAGGCAATAATTCTTTCTTGGCACGGGGCAAGTACGCCCAGCAAACATGCTGTGCACTGAATCGCAGGTTTAGATCTAAAAATTGCAACTCATAGGAGCTGGGGGTCTCGTGCGTGAAAATAAGCCCTTGTCCTAAACGATTAAAAACATCTAAAATGCCCGACACTATATTAGCAAGGCAAAATCACTGTGTCTGTTTAAAAGTACTAAAAAGTCATCAACATATCTAAACACTTTTAAAACTGGCCCCCCATTAAAAGCCTCACGCAAGGAAGAGTCCATATCAGATAAAAATATTTCACATAAAACAGAAGCTACGCAAGCTCCAATACACACGCCTTATCGTTGCAAGTAAAATTGTTCGTTAAAAACAATAAAAGGGACGCCGAGATAAAATTCAAGCACTCTTATGAAATTTTCAGTGGAAACCCCTACATCTTTTTGCAATCGTTTCTTCCGAATACAAGCAGGGACTGGAACCACCTTCCCCCCTCCATTGCTGCCACTAAGGACCAAGGGCTGTTCAAGTCCGCAGTGTCGAAGCACTTTATAGTGTAACTGCACAGTATTGTCTTTCGTTTTCTTTTTCTTGTTTTTTTCTCTGTTTTTTAACTAATCTTATTTGTTGTATTTCCTTCACTGTTGGTAATATTTTTGCCAAGTTCATATTGTACCCACCCACCTGTAACACCTTCTGGGTCTTTAGAGTATACTAATAAATAAATAAATAGTACGATGAACATACAGGAGAACAATAACATTCAGTATAATTTTACAAAATTGCAATCCTTTGCAGATACACAAAAAAACAATACAATACCAGTATTCAAATGCAGCCTTGCTTATTATAGAGCATGAAAAAAAGAAAAACAAGAACACACACACGCGCGACTCATAAATGAAAAGCATCACAAAAAATGTTTTTCAAAGAACATCTGTTTTTTGATAAAGATAAGTGCGTATAGCTTTAAAGGGCATTTCATCTCTATGTAGCCCTTCGCTAATTAATCTGTTTAATAATCTTGGTAGGATATTTTCGAGTGCTTGTTTTCCATATGTTGTTCGCACTACTGGTATTTTCCAGTATTCCTTTTTACGTGTTGCATATTTAGTGGTGCTCTATTTTGTTCAGCCTCCTCGCCTTCTCGTCGCACGTGACTGTTGTGCTGCTTTGTTGACCGCCATGCGGCTCGGGAATTGGAACGACAGGGTGTCGCAGGCTTTACAGAGGATTATCTCCGTGAAGAGTTGGCTCGCCGAAACCTGGACACTACCGGGTCGAAGTAAGAAGTAATCAACCACCTATCGCCGAAATCGGCCAAAACCGCTCAACGACGCCTCCGTTCTCTTCCACAGACTCCGCAGCGACTACCCAGCGTCCTAACACTGCGCCAGGGGCATAGACAGAATATTTTTTTCAGGAGGGGGGGGGGGCAGTTCCTTGATCTGATGTGGGGGCCGGCCGGCAGATGTGGTGGAGTGTCATTTTGTGCTTGTATGCCATGGCAAAAAAAAGTTCGGGGGTGGTGGGTGGGGGCACGGGCCCGGTATGCCATCCCCTGGCTACGTCACTGAACTGCGCCGCTTCCTCCGAGCTTCGATGTCGCCCATACTACCGAGTTGCTGACGGGTTTACTTCAGCAGCTCTTTAACGTGTCACAACGCACTGCAGCCTCAATTTAAGTCACTACTCTTCCAGACCTATCAGCATCGCTTCCTACGTACATTTAGGACAGCAGCATTTCAGCGTCCCACTAGATTAAGGAGTTGGACTGAACTCGAAACCTGGCTTCGTGGGAGCCTTCAACGCTACTCGCCGTAACCCTGGGAAAACATCGTGGAGCAGCCGCTGATTGGAAAGCCGCAATCAGTCGTCATGGCCAATGTGGGAAAACTTCAGGCAAGCGTTTCTAGATCAATTCAGCGCCAACCAAACCTTGCTACAGTGGCAACAAGCTGTACCCACCCCCTCTGTAACACCGCGTACATTCTCACGAGGAGAACCTTGTCAACTACTCTCTGGCGAAATTTAAGCTCATCTCTGGATGCGCACTCACCCTCACCCACCCTCAGCCCATATAGTACGCCCTTCAGGGCATCGCCGACTTGAATCTGGCCATTACCATCGCACCGCAACGCCCAAAAACTGTCGCAACGTATATGGACATTGTAAACTCTGCTTGATGAAACATCAAGCTACTCTTCCCTTCGACTCCCCCACCCAGGATATTCAAGCGCCACATTATCAATGCCAAGCCCCCAGGCGCCCCGCCGCAGCACAGAGTACACGAATCATCAGGCCCTGTCAGACAAAACCCGCCGGCCACAGCGAACCACCAGACCAACAAGAAGCTCGATACTCACCTATTTCTCTGCTAAGAAGGGTGCTCCTGCCTACCGCTCTACCCAGAACTTGGCCGAAGCTGTTTGTGTTCACTGCCGTCAAAACGGACATCTCGCATGCAAGTGCCTGTCTAGATCTGCTGCTCCAACGTCTACAACGCATCCTTCCTGAGCTCTCCACAGCACCCCTTCCGAGACTCTTGATAGATCACTGGGTCCAGTGTGCCCTTATCAACATCACAATTGCTGGTATTGGCCAAGTGGATGTGTTTACAGGGAGTGGATCTAAAATGACGCTTGCTTCCCGTCACCTGGTCAACTCTTTGCCCCTCCTGCGCTCCTCCAGAGGATTCTCTGACCTCCTCTAGTCGTCGTTGAGGAATAACAGTAGCTCCAGCTGATGCCATCTGTTTGAAGATTTCTGTCAGACCTATCATCGGCTTGTTTGAAGCAGCCGCTCTCGATAATAATGTCATGCCACTTATATTGAGTGAAGACTAGTTTTCTGCAAGCCATGCGCAGTTGGTGTTTCAGCCACCCATACTAACGCCTATCCGCCATTCCCCCACAAGAACGAATGTTCTGTGCCACTGCTGCCCAGGATGTCGAACACTGTTGTGATCTAGGAGTCATACATCAATCACCTGGTGTCTGGACACCTCAGCTTTGCAGGCCTCCAGCGGCTGCAACTCACAGGACCAGATGAGCCCCGTGGTTAGCACTACCTTGCTAAGATGATGTTTCAAGAACCTACAGCCCCTCTTCTGAATGCAAGCAAGCTGCTTCTTCAACAATTGAGGCTGCATTGACCCATTATTGCCTGCCACTCTGTTCGGTAGCTACTGGCCAGTACCTCAAGCATTCGTTCGAAACGCGCTGAAGCGTTCGCTCATGGAGAGAACAACTTGGGCTTGTTCGAGGGTGTTGAACACTCAGTTGACCTTGTTCCCAATACAGTGCCACACAGTTGATCCCCCTACCGGTACTCGGCTGCAGACCGTCGTTTTCTTGAGAGCCAAACAAGCGCACCCCTTCGGCAAGACATCATTCATCCAACATTAGGACCTTGAACGTTCCCCGCAGTGGTTGTCAGCAGATGAAGTAAGAAGCGTCTATCTGTCATCTATGCGCCCCTAAATAAGATGTCTGTTGAGTGTTGTACAGTCACTTCCACATGCAGATGACATCATGGATGATATTGCTGGTTCACAGTACTTTGCCTGTCTGGACGTAAACTTTGCTTAATGGCAGGTTCGTGTTCCTGAACACCAAGCAAAATCTGATTTTATTACCCACCATGGCATTTTCATGTGAATGCGCATGCCATTTGGGCAAAGAATGCACCTGTCACTTTCCAGCGTGTCAAGCAATCAATTTTTGCTAACGTACAGCCACATTACCCAAAGTGTGATGTACTTGTCTACTTGAATGATGTTCTGGTTTTTGCGCCAACTGAATTTGCGAGACTACTTGACGAAGTACTTTGTCTATTTCACGCCAGATGATTCAAGGTTTCACTTCACAAATGCAAGTTTGCTTTGAAGTCTATCAATACTCTTGGATTCATTTTGAGCAAGAACGGTACGTAACCTGATCCTGCCGAAGTCGAGGCCATCCTGAAAATCTCACAGCCTACAAACTGCAAAGCAGTTTTGTTATGGCTCCACAGAGCCAACTTCCATTGCCTCTTTTTCAAGAATTTCTCTGGGATCGCAGCACCTTTGCAGAGTCTCATTCGGTCTGAAGAGTTCGCCTGGAACAGTGACTGCGATGAAGCTTTTCAACGAATCCGCACAGCAATAACAGAAGCGCCTGTACTGGGCCATTTCGACCACAACAGACGCTTCGGGAACAGCAATTGGTTCTGTGCTTCCCAAAAAAAACGCCAGGCCTGCGCTGAAACCGCAGCACAGTCACAGCGAAAGCTGGAAGAGCGGCGTTTCTAGAGCCCGTTAAGCTCTCTTGATCCATAAGAAAGGGGACGTCAAGGACCTGAAAAATTAGAGGCCCATAAGCTTACTGCCCATTGTCTACAAGCTATTTACAAAAGTAATTGCTAACAGAATTAATACGACATTAGAATTCAATCAACCAAGGGACCAGGCAGGATTTCGTACAGGCTTCTCAACAATAGACCATATTCATACTATCAATCAGGTGATAGAGAAATGCGCGGGATACAACCAACCCTTATACATAGCCTTCATAGATTACGAGAAGGCATTTGATTCAGTGGAGACATCAGCAGTCATGCAGGCACTGCGGAATCAGGGCATCCACGAAGCCTATATAAACATAATGGAAGAAATCTACAGCGGATCCACAGCCACTATAGTCCTCCATAAACAAAGCGACAGAATCCTAATAAAGAAGGGCGTACGGCAGGGAGACACGATCTCTCCAATGTTATTCACCGCGTGTTTACAGGAGGTTTTCAGGGCCCTAGATTGGGAAGAATTAGGGATAAGAATTAATGGAGAGTATCTCAGCAACCTGCGATTCGCTGATGACATTGCATTGATGAGTATCGCGGGAGACGAATTACAGCTCATGATTACTGAACTGGATACGGAAAGTAGAAGAGTAGGTCTGAAAATTAATATGCATAAAACTAAAGTAATGAGGAACAATCTTCGCAGAGAACAGCGCTTTGCGATAGGTGGCGAGACACTGGAAGTTGTAAAGGAGTACGTCTACTTAGGACAGCTAGTAACCGCGGAGCCGAACCATGAGAGTGAAATAACTAGAAGAATAAGGATGGGATGAGGATCATTCGGCAAGCATTACCAAATCATGAATGGTAATCTACCACTATCCCTCAAGAGGAAGGTACATAACAGCTGCATATTACCGGTACTTACCTACGGAGCAGAAACCTGGAGACTTACAAAGAGGGTTCAACTTAAATTGAGGACGAAGCAGCGAGCGATGAAAACAAAAATGATAGGTGTAACCTTAAGAGACAGGAAGAGAGCAGAGTGGGTCAGCGAACAAACGGGGGTTGAGGACATCATAGTTGAAATCAAGAAGAAGAAATGGATATGGGCCGGGCACGTAGCACATCGGCAGGATAACCGCTGGTCATTAAGGGTAACTGACTGGATTCCAAGAGATGGCAAACGCGTGAGGGGGAGACAGAAAATTAGGTGGGTAGATGAGATTAAGAAGTTTGTAGGTATAACGTGGCAGCAGAAAGCACAGGACCGGGTTGTTTGGCTGAACATGGGTGAGGCCTTTGCCCTGCAGTGGGCGTAGACAGGCTGATGATGATGATGATGAAGCTCTCTTGGGGCTACAATACAAGTACACTAGAAAGGTAACCACTACGCCATAAATCACAATTTTTGTAAAGTTGGGAAGCACCTACCAAGCCATTATTCCTCATTCTGCGGAGAAGCGAGGCACCAGCTACACGTCTGAAGGCATTATGGGCACTTTGTTAACGCGACGACTGATGACGATGAAGAATTATGGCTCAGCCCTTTGTAACGGGTTGGAATCTTTAAACGGCCCACCAGTTATGTAATTTGCATTGGGTGACGCCCGGTCGCTATTTCCCTCTCCCGTCATGCTGTATAACATACGTTGACGTGGGAGAGAGACGGGAAGGGGGGGGGGCGAAGAACTTCACTGAGACCCCGAGGAAATGGATCATGCGCTTATGGGCTTCCTTGGCAACCAATACAAGTGCACTTGAGAGGAACCCCCTACGCTATAAATCATTGTAATTTTACTGAGACCCCGAGGAAGTGGATCATGCGCTTATGGGCTTCCTTGGCAACCAATACAAGTGCACTTGCGAGGAACCCACTACGCTATAAATCAATGTATTTTTTGAGAAGTAGGGCAGCAGGCACTGTGCCATTTTTCGTCATTCTACGGAGAGCGTTGGTACCTGCTAAAACCATCTAAGGCACTATGCGCACTTTGTTGATACTGTGCCTGATGACGATGAAGAATTATGGCAGAGCCCTTTGTAATGGGTTGGAAGCATTTCTACTCGTTGCGCAATTCGCATTGTGTGACGCCTGGTTACAGAATTCGCGTTGTACGACGCTTGGTGCTTATTTTACTCTTCTACCACGCTATATTGCATATGCTAATGCGGTTCCTTCCCGACATGAAGCCCGTTTAGGACATTTTTGCAAAGCAGTTTCAAGCACCGGCATGGCTCAGAAGAAAGATTTTGCATTTGGAGGTGCTTCCATTTTTTTGACTCGCTTAAGTACATTCTGACCCTTGCCAGCAGCATATAGCGCTCTGTACAATTTGATGGGCAACACAAGGTCACGTACATCCTTATAAAGCTTTTTCTTTCCAACAGAAAAAACGTACTCGGTTGAAAAGCGGACGCTCAAAAAACGCACACTTGCCACAACTTCCTTCATATAGCCTTGTACTGCACCTTTCATCGTTTGAGTGCTGAAAACAAACTCGGGCAACAGTCGACCAAGTCTTATTTGGCACACTGTTAACAGGAAGGGGTCGCTTGCCTCACGGAAAAAGAAAAATCTATTTACCAACTGTTTTATGAACAGATGTGCCAGTCCAAGGCCTCCACTCTTTACCCTTCTAAACAAATTTGTACGACTGCACCTTTCCCAGTTGGACCCCCACACAAATGTCGCAAACACCCTATGCATTCTCTGCACATTTACCCTTGAACAGTACATCACTTGCATCACGTACCATAGCTTAGACACAAAAAACCAATTGCATACAGTAGCCCTAGCAAACATAGACAGATAATTTGTCCTCCACCTACTCGCTTTCTCACTTATTTCTTTTGTTTGCTGCTTCCAATAGTCATCAGTACTTTTGTATAACTCCAGCGGAACTCCTAGATATTTTACTGGCGTTTTGGTCCACTTAATGTTAGCAAAAATCAGGGGTTGAAGGCCACGCGCCATGCCAAAACCCCAGGCACTTTCCCCAGTTTATGTGACTTCCTGTAATATCAGCGAAAGATTTAGAAACTTTTAGTGATTCTTCAATGCCTTCATAAGAAGTACTACATATCGCAACATCATCAGCATACGCGAGTAGTTTGACCTCTGAGGATTGTAATTGAAATTGCACACAGGAACACTACCGGTAAAAACCTTTTTAGAGGAGCGAGGTTTCTATATGCCATGGGGCCCCGATTGCTTAATATGTAACAAACCTGAAACAATTGACCACGTCTTTCTGCACTGTTGGGAGGGGGTGTACTTTTGGGACGTGTTGCAGAGGACAATAAAAAAAGAATTTCCGTTAGACCCTCATGGAATTCGGTATTTAGCAATAGACAATGAGGACGGGATACCTTTTGACTTAATCATGATGACTGGCTTGCACAGTATATGGCGCTCACGAATGGCTGGATTTTACTGTGACCCGGATAGAAGACCAGCAAGACAGTATTTTCAAGAAAGTATGGCCCGGTTTCTTGAGGTAGAAAAAACAAAAGAATGTGTTCCTTCATGGTTGGCTAGGGTAGAGCCCCTGCTTACTATGAAGGAATTTTAAATCACAATGTTGGTTATCCAGTGGTTGACGATATGTGTGTCTACATGTTTGTGGTGTCTTGTAATATAATTCAGTTGTCCCCGTTTGTGTGACGTACAACCGGAAATAAAGAAAAAAAAAACCGGCATGGCTCAGAGGTTGAATACTGGGCTTCCACCCAGAGGGCCCAGGTTCGAACCTCGTTCCGTCCTGGCATTTTTCTCTTATTTCGTTTTTTTTTCTCATTTCGAGCGATACTGGTTACGGACACCGGCGGCGGCGGCAGACAACTACGGCGCCAAAAAACGGCCGGTGAAACGATCTCATAACAGCTTTCGCTGTAAAACAGTGTGACAAAGAAACCTTTATCGAATATGCGAGTCGCTCACTCACTGCTGAGAAGTTGCACAGTAAAGTTTGGGAGTATTTGGTGTTCAGGCAGTCACTTTTAGTGCACTGCACGGGCTGTGATTCCAGGCCCGGGCCCGGCCCGGGGCCGGCACTCGCTGAAGTTTACCCGCCCGAACCCGGACCAAAAATTACATCTACCCGGCCCGGCCCGACCGCACATCGGCCCGACAGGGGCCCGAGCCAGTAATCTAGGTGGTGTTGCCCGAACATGGAATCGACAGCAACGCATTTTACAGCGAAAGCTGTTATGAGATCATTTCACCGGCCGTTTTTGGCGCCGTAGTTGTCTGCCGCCGCCGCCGGTGTCCGTAACCAGTATCGCTCGAAATAAGAAAAAAAAAACGAAATAAGAGAAAAATTCCAGGACGGAACGAGGTTCGAACCTGGGCCCTCTGGGTGGGAGCCCAGTATTCAACCTCTGCGCCATGCCAGTGCTTGAAACTGCTTTGCAAAAAGGTCCTATACAGGCTTCATGTCGGGAAGGAACCACATTAGCATATGCAATATACCGTGGTAGAAGAGTAAAATAAGCACCAAGCGTCGCACAACGCGAATTCTGTAACCAGGCGTCACACAATGCGAATTGCGCAACGAGTAGAAATGCTTCCAACCCATTACAAAGGACTCTGCCATAATTCTTCATCGTCATCAGGCACAGCATCAACAAAGTGCGCATAATGCCTTAGATGGTTTTAGCAGGTACCAACGCTCTCCGTAGAATGACGAAAAATGGCACAGTGCCTGCTGCCCTACTTCTCAAAAAATACATTGATTTATAGCGTAGTGGGTTCCTCGCAAGTGCACTTGTATTGGTTGCCAAGGAAGCCCATAAGCGCATGATCCACTTCCTCGGGGTCTCAGTAAAATTACAATGATTTATAGCGTAGTGGGTTCCTCGCAAGTGCACTTGTATTGGTTGCCAAGGAAGCCCATAAGCGCATGATCCATTTCCTCGGGGTCTCAGTAAAGTTCTTCGCCCCCCCCCGTCCCTCTCCCACGTCAACGTATGCTATACATCATGACGGGAGAGGGAAATAGCAACCGGGCGTCACCTAATGCAAATTACATAACTGGTGGGCCGTTTAAAGATTCCAACCCGTTACAAAGGGCTGAGCCATAATTCTTCATCGTCATCAGTCGTCGCGTCAACAAAGTGCACATAATGCCTTACAGACGTGTAGCTGGTGCCTCGCTTCTCCGCAGAATGACGAATAATGGCTGAGTAGGTGCTTCCCAACTTCACAAAAATTGTGATTTATGGCGTAGTTGGTACCTTTCTAGTGTACTTGTATTGTAGCCCCAAGAGAGCTTAACGGGCTATAGAAACGCCGCTCTTCCAGCTTTCGCTGTGACTGTGCTGCGGTTTCAGCGCAGGCCTGGCGTTTTTTATTGAAATAAAAAATAAATGAAAGAGTTGTTGTCGCCATTGCTGGGCGACGGCTACCTTTTCCACTTAGTTGTTAGGATATAAAAAATTAAGAATAAAAAATAATATTGTGGCGGTGAAAAGAACGAGGACGCTGGCGCAGATTAGAGGAAGACAACGCCTCTTACCACGTCTATCAGCTCTTAAAATTTTCAGACTTTATGATCCGCCCGACTCTTGGCCGATCCCCCTGAGTGGGTAGGTGCCATCATCCAAGGAGCATCATCATCATCATCATCATCATCATCATCATCACCGCTTCGGCACCAGCTATATTTGTTGTAAATACACCACCTCTGCACTCGTGTGACTGCTTTCTTCGTGCAACATATTTGGTGGACGCGCGGGGTACCAGTACGGAACTTCGCAGCGAACGTCATCTGCCTGCCGCCACGATCGCACACCCACCGCCAACGTCCGTGCCGGCAGTCTTCCTCACCCATCCGCGGGACCCTGGGCCATTTTGTGGCACGGATAAGACTGACGTCGAGGAGTGGCTAACACTGTACGAGAGAGAGAGTGACAGCTACAGGTGGGACCCGACCCTCATGCTAGCGAACCTGATATTTTATCTTCAGGGAATTGCGCGGCAATGGTATGACACTCATGAAGCTGACCTAACGAGCTGGGATGTGTGTAAACAGAAAATGCGAGATCTGTTTGGCAGACCGGTCCGTCGTCAGCTGGCCGCCAAGAAAGAACTAGCGGGCCGTGCTCAGACGTCAACAGAGTCCTATGTCGTGTACATACAAGATGTGCTGTCTCTCTGCCGCAAAGCTGACGACAGCATTACCGAGGCAGACAAGATCGGACACATATTAAAAGGTATTGCCGAAAGATTGCTCTGCGGTGGATGAAATCATCAAGGAGTGCCGGCGCTTTGAACAGGCAAAGGGACGTCGAGTTGCTCATGCGTACGACAGATTGCCGAATACCACCGCGACCTCTTCATGCGAAGACCCACCACGGCTCGCCCAACCGGCAGCACCTGAAGACATCACGCGGTTTATTCGCCGTGAGCTTGAGGCCATGTCTCCGGCTCCAGTTTGTTCCGACTTCAGGGACAACATTCCTTCCATCTCCCTCATACAAGCTGTCGTTCGGGAAGAAATCGCAGGTTTGGGCATGCCATCACTCTGCTCGGCCCGTCACACGAACACTTACCAAGTTCACCCGGTCCGTCGCAGCCAGACGCAAAGTTTTCTTCCTCCTCGCCGCAATCCAGCCGAGTGGCGCACCGTGGACGATCGACCCATCTAATTGTTCCCGTATTGGACACATTGCCCGTCACTGCCGCAACCGCTTGTCGTCACCTCCTCGGTGGTCGTCTCCTAGTCGCTACCACCAGCCGTCGGACAGTCATACTTCCTTGCCCTACACGCCTGTCACGTGGTAGTTACGTCGACGAAGACAGCAGTCGGCGTTTGCAGGATGAAACTGTTTATTTGGCCGAACTTGTGGCCAGAAAATGAGAACTAGAACTACAGCAATACACACGGTACTATGATAGCGGCGAAGAGGGCGTCGTCCGTCGATCAACTGACAAGCGGTGAAGCACGTCGGCATTTAAACATGTGCCGTCGAATATTCCAGCGTTATCGCTGGCTGTCGTGTACATTCTAGAATAAGCTCGAGTGTGCGCGTCTTGCGCGCAGTCTTAACAAAACGATCTACAATGATCGCGAAGGTTCTCGAACAACGAGGCGCGGTTCGCGCTGAGCGTTGCTGACAGTCTTTGGGGCCGAAAACCGAATACAACAAAAGTGATAAAGAAACGCACGTGGCAATGCCTCCCTCTGAAAAGGCATCGTCCCGATGCTTAAAACAGAACAGGCCACTGCATGCAACAATAAATAACAAGAATAAAGCAACAAAGTGCAATAAACAATAAGCACAAGAAAGAAAGCACAATAATAAAGCAAAATGACAGTCCTCAGATTCGCTAACGTACGTAATATGGAGTAAAACCGAAAGTCGAGCTAGTTGGTACAAATTCATGTTGCGAAGCTTTTAGCGCATAAAAAAGACAGGGACACAGAGGGAGGGAACAACACCAGCGCTAACTAACAACTGAAGGCTTTATTAGGCCAGAAGAAAACATATATACTCGGACTACGTCACCCGCGGCACATGCGCACGATCAACGGTGCAAACCAAGGCACTATCTCTCCATACCTATCGTTAACCCCTTTCCTTTAGGAGCGAAACTTCTTTGTTAGAAATCGTTACTGACGGGTGACTGATGCAAGTTGATCCCCTGATGTGTATGTGATAAGCCTCTGCCAGTTCACGCGTGGTGCGATCACGGTGCTTAAATAAGGTGACCGTGTCAGAGAAGCGTGCTTCGCATCCACACTGCGCAGAATGCATTGCTAAGTGCGTGAGCGGCTTTCCTTTTAAAGACGAGAGGTGCTCCCTTAAACGTATGTTAAGGCAGCGACCCGTCTGCCCCACATACATCCGTCCACAACTTAATGGAATGCAGTATACAAGGTTTGAGGCACATGCAACAAAGCTAACTTTGTGCTTGACGTTGCAAGTACGAGAGGCCCCTCTGTCTCCAGCGTCCAGCTTATTTCCAATCATGGAGCACATCTTGCCTAGTTTATTCTTGGCTGAGAAGACCACATTCAGTCCATACCTATGGGCGGTCTTTTTTATACGGTGCGAAAGAGCATGCACGTAAGGAATTACTGCCCATCTGGATCGTTCCACTTCTTGCTCACGTGGAAGGCCCCCTTTTATATGCTTTATCAGGCGCCTACAAACAGCCTGTAGCACAGACTCGGGGAAGCCGGCCTGTTTCAGCCGCAGTACCTGCTCTTTGAAGCTCTCTCGTACCAAATGATGGCACGACCTGGTAACAGCAGATTTTAGGCATGAGAGGGCTATCCCGTTTTTTATAACCTTCGAATGAAAGGCTTGAAAGCTTAACAGGGGCTTGCTAGACTGAGGGGCATACTTAAAACATGTATGGTCAGCTGCAAAAAGCAGTGTAAGATCCAGAAACTGTAGAGTGTAATTAATTGGCTCTTCACAGGTGAAACTCAACCCCCCGCCTTTTGCTTCGAATGCTCCTAAAATAACCTGTGTGAAGGTTTCCATATGCACATTGGTCCCCAGTACCAAAAAATCATCTACGTAGCGGAAGACCCTAGTGGCAACTCCCTGCAAAACTGGCAACAAGTCACGGTCCATTCTGCTCAAAAATATATCGCTGAGGACGGGGGCAACTTTGGACCCGATACAAACCGCCTATTCTTGAACATACAGCTTGTCTCGAAAGGCCACGAAGGTGTGGTTCAGGTAAAAGCCGAGTAGTTCCAGGAAAGCCTCTACAGTAATCCCACAGCCATTTCTAAAAACAACCTCATCGTTATCACTAGTGATGCAGTCTTTTACCCTCTTCATCAAAAGTTCATGCGGAAGAGAGTAAAACAAGTCTTCAATGTCAATGCTTATACCGGAGCAATTACTGCAGTCAACGGCAGATAGGAAGTCAGTTATTTCTGTAGAGTTACGCACGGAAAACGGATCAGGGATCGTCAGAGATTCAAGATGCTTTTGTAGGTAACTAGATACCGCCTTTTGCCACGTGCCCCGCTCAGAAACAATGGAGCGAAAGGGGGTCCCCGGCTTGTGCGTTTTGGCAGCAAAGAACAGATGCAGTGTGGATTGGGTTTCTTTCTTGACTGCGGCGGCTAATCCTCCCAAATTCCACTGATTGCACTTCTCTAGCACGTGCGTTTTTGCCTTTGTTGCAGTAGCTTGTACCTCCCTGAAGTTCTTACGAACGGCTGTCAACGCCTTCTCTGCAAACATAGACTGATCTAGAACCACAAAGTGGCCTTCCTTATCCGACTCTAGAAGACGTGCGCCTTTTGTTGCCAAGGCGGAGGACAATGAACGTAATGTGACTCCTCTCCTTTCTAGCGGGCCAGCCCTGATAACCGCATCAACACCTTCAGAGACAAAGCGATCCCTGTCCGCCTCCCCTACATATCGCGCCACATTCCGCGTAATGGCCAAAGATTCGACAGTGTTCAACGAAGTATCTAGGCAGAACTTTGGACCTAGTTTTAGCACCTCTTTTTCACGTTCACTCAAGGAAACATCTCCCAGCACCACAAGTTTTCCTTCTGCGGGCACAACTTTTTTAGGCACAGGCAGGGTAGGTCGGACATTGTTCCATGCTAGTTCCGTGAGTCTGTCTGCATGTGCAGTCCATTTTCGAAACAGTTCCACGTTCAGCTTACCCGTAGTAGGTGGCAAGATGGTTCGAGGCGAATGCAGGACACAAGTACGGCACTTCAGAGACTGCCTAAGAGTGGCCTGTGTGTCCCCTACTACGGGTAAGCTGAACGTGGAACTGTTTCGAAAATGGACTGCACATGCAGACAGACTCACGGAACTAGCATGGAACAATGTCCGACCTACCCTGCCTGTGCCTAAAAAAGTTGTGCCCGCAGAAGGAAAACTTGTGGTGCTGGGAGATGTTTCCTTGAGTGAACGTGAAAAAGAGGTGCTAAAACTAGGTCCAAAGTTCTGCCTAGATACTTCGTTGAACACTGTCGAATCTTTGGCCATTACGCGGAATGTGGCGCGATATGTAGGGGAGGCGGACAGGGATCGCTTTGTCTCTGAAGGTGTTGATGCGGTTATCAGGGCTGGCCCGCTAGAAAGGAGAGGAGTCACATTACGTTCATTGTCCTCCGCCTTGGCAACGAAAGGCGCACGTCTTCTAGAGTCGGATAAGGAAGGCCACTTTGTGGTTCTAGATCAGTCTATGTTTGCAGAGAAGGCGTTGACAGCCGTTCGTAAGAACTTCAGGGAGGTACAAGCTACTGCAACAAAGGCAAAAACGCACGTGCTAGAGAAGTGCAATCAGTGGAATTTGGGAGGATTAGCCGCCGCAGTCAAGAAAGAAACCCAATCCACACTGCATCTGTTCTTTGCTGCCAAAACGCACAAGCCGGGGACCCCCTTTCGCTCCATTGTTTCTGAGCGGGGCACGTGGCAAAAGGCGGTATCTAGTTACCTACAAAAGCATCTTGAATCTCTGACGATCCCTGATCCGTTTTCCGTGCGTAACTCTGCAGAAATAACTGACTTCCTATCTGCCGTTGACTGCAGTAATTGCTCCGGTATAAGCATTGACATTGAAGACTTGTTTTACTCTCTTCCGCATGAACTTTTGATGAAGAGGGTAAAAGACTGCATCACTAGTGATAACGATGAGGTTGTTTTTAGAAATGGCTGTGGGATTACTGTAGAGGCTTTCCTGGAACTACTCGGCTTTTACCTGAACCACACCTTCGTGGCCTTTCGAGACAAGCTGTATGTTCAAAAATCGGCGGTTTGTATCGGGTCCAAAGTTGCCCCCGTCCTCAGCGATATATTTTTGAGCAGAATGGACCGTGACTTGTTGCCAGTTTTGCAGGGAGTTGCCACTAGGGTCTTCCGCTACGTAGATGATTTTTTGGTACTGGGGACCAATGTGCATATGGAAACCTTCACACAGGTTATTTTAGGAGCATTCGAAGCAAAAGGCGGGGGGTTGAGTTTCACCTGTGAAGAGCCAATTAATTACACTCTACAGTTTCTGGATCTTACACTGCTTTTTGCAGCTGACCATACATGTTTTAAGTATGCCCCTCGGTCTAGCAAGCCCCTGTTAAGCTTTCAATCCTTTCATTCGAAGGTTATAAAAAACGGGATAGCCCTCTCATGCCTAAAATCTGCTGTTACCAGGTCGTGCCATCATTTGGTACGAGAGAGCTTCAAAGAGCAGGTACTGCGGCTGAAACAGGCCGGCTTCCCCGAGTCTGTGCTACAGGCTGTTTGTAGGCGCCTGATAAAGCATATAAAAGGGGGCCTTCCACGTGAGCAAGAAGTGGAACGATCCAGATGGGCAGTAATTCCTTACGTGCATGCTCTTTCGCACCGTATAAAAAAGACCGCCCATAGGTATGGACTGAATGTGGTCTTCTCAGCCAAGAATAAACTAGGCAAGATGTGCTCCATGATTGGAAATAAGCTGGACGCTGGAGACAGAGGGGCCTCTCGTACTTGCAACGTCAAGCACAAAGTTAGCTTTGTTGCATGTGCCTCAAACCTTGTATACTGCATTCCATTAAGTTGTGGACGGATGTATGTGGGGCAGACGGGTCGCTGCCTTAACATACGTTTAAGGGAGCACCTCTCGTCTTTAAAAGGAAAGCCGCTCACGCACTTAGCAATGCATTCTGCGCAGTGTGGATGCGAAGCACGCTTCTCTGACACGGTCACCTTATTTAAGCACCGTGATCGCACCACGCGTGAACTGGCAGAGGCTTATCACATACACATCAGGGGATCAACTTGCATCAGTCACCCGTCAGTAACGATTTCTAACAAAGAAGTTTCGCTCCTAAAGGAAAGGGGTTAACGATAGGTATGGAGAGATAGTGCCTTGGTTTGCACCGTTGATCGTGCGCATGTGCCGCGGGTGACGTAGTCCGAGTATATATGTTTTCTTCTGGCCTAATGAAGCCTTCAGTTGTTAGTTAGCGCTGGTGTTGTTCCCTCCCTCTGTGTCCCTGTCTTTTTTATGCGCTAAAAGCTTCGCAGTACGTAATATGGTTTGAGGCGCACGACATGGACGACTTCAGGTCGTGCACGGCGCCGCTGAGAGTTCGTAATGCCATCAGGGACAACCTCGTAGTCGAGTGCGCCGAGGCGTCGAAGTACCCTGTACGGTCCGAAGTATCGTCGAAGAAGGTTCTCACTGAGTCCCCGTCGGCGTATTGGCGTCCATACCCATACACGGTCACCGGGTTGGTATTCCATGTGGCGTCGTCGAAGGTTGTAGCGGCGGCTGTCAGTCGTCTGCTGGTTCTTGATCCGTAGGCGGGCGAGCTGTCGTGCTTCTTCGGCGCGTTGTAAGCAAGCGGCGGCGTCGAGATTTTCTTCGTCGGTGACGTTGGGTAGCATGGCGTCAAGCGTCGTCGCCGGGCTTCTTCCGTAGACCAACTTGTACGGCGTCATCTGCGTCGTTTCTTGGACGGCCGTGTTGTAAGCGAAGGTCACGTACGGAAGGACGGCGTCCCACGTCTTGTGCTCAACGTCGACGTACACAGGCGTCCACTGTTAAAGGGAACATCGGAGCGTGTGGCGGCAGCTCGGCGCCACCGCCGGCCAGCGGCTGCAACCAGTTTCGCGCAGGCGCAGTGCGCGCTGTGAGTCGTGCTCTTTCGTCGTCTGCTGCCGTCTGCTTCCGCGCTGCGAATCGTCGCGAAGCGAACCGCTGACGCGACGAAAGAGCACCGGGCACGGTGCTCACTGCGTCTGCGCGAATCTCGTTGCAGCCGCTGGCCGGCGGTGGCGCCGAGCTGCCGCCACACGCTCCGATGTTCCCTTTAACAGTGGACGCCTGTGTACATGGCCAGCATGTCGGCGATGGTCTTATTTAGGCGCTCGGTGAGGCCATTGGTCTGTGGGTGGTAGGCGGTGGTGCGGCGGTGGCTCGTCTCGCTGTATTTGAAGATCGCCTGAGTTAGGTCCGCAGTAAAGGCGGTACCTCTGTCTGTTATGAGGACCTCTGGGGCGCCGTGACGCAAGACGACGTGCTCCACGAAGAACTTGGCTACCTCGGCGGCACTGCCTTTGGGCAAGGCCTTTGTCTCGGCGTAACGGGTGAGGTAGTCAGTTGCTACGACGATCCACTTGTTGCCGGAAGTCGACGTCGGGAACGGCCCCAGTAGGTCCATCCCGATTTGCTGGAACGGGCGGTGGGGTGGTTGGATTGGCTGCAGAAGTGCCGCTGGCATGGTCGGCGGTGTCTTCCGTCGCTGGCAATCTCGGCAAGTCTTAACGTAGTGGGCGACGTCGGCAGGAAGGCGTGGCCAGTAGTATTTTTCCTGTATCCTCGCGAGCGTGCGGGAAAAGCCGAGGTGGCCAGCCGTCGGGTCGTCGTGCAGGGCCTGCAGAACCTCTGGTCGCAGTGCCGAAGGTACAACGATGAGGTAGTCGGCCCGAGCCGGACAGAAGTTCTTCTTTACGACGACGTCGTTTTTCAAGAGAAATGACGCCAATCCCCGCCTGAATACTTTTGGAACAACGGCGGTCCTGCCCTTGAGGTATTCCACAAGGCCCCTGAGTTCCGGGTCGGCTTGCTGTCGTTCAGCGAAGTCGTCGGCACTTATGGTTCCCAAGAAGCAGTCATCATCGTGGTCGTCCTGCGGCGGTGCGTCGACGGGGGCACGAGACAAGCAGTCGGCGTCGGAGTGTTTTCTTCCGGACTTGTAAACGACGGTAATGTCGAATTCTTCAAGTCTTAGGCTCCAGCGTGCTAGGCGACCTGAAGGGTCCTTTAAGTTGGCTAGCCAACACAAGGCGTGGTGGTCGCTCACAACTTTGAAGGGCCGGCCGTAGATGTAGGGGCGAAACTTCGATGTAGCCCAGATGATGGCCAGACACTCCTTTTCTGTTGTGGAATAGTTGATTTCTGCCTTTGATAGCGACCGGCTAGCATAACTGATGACCCTTTCCAATCCGTAGGTCTTCTGCACAAGGACGGCGCCGAGTCCTACGCTGCTTGCGTCGGTGTGGATTTCCGTATCGGCGTGCTCGTCGAAATGCGCAAGTATCGGAGGCGTCTGCAGGCGTCGTTTCAATTCTTGAAATGCCTGAACTTGCGACGTTTCCCACCTCAATTCGACGTCGGCCTTCGTGAGTTGCGTCAGTGGCTCGGCGATCCGTGAAAATTCCTTGACGAAACGTCTGTAAAAGGCGCACAAGCCGAGAAAACGGCGTACGGCCTTCTTGTCGGTGGGCGTCGGGAAGTCAGCGATGGCAGCTGTTTTCCACGGGTCCGGGCGAACACTATCCTTGCTGATCACATGACCCAAGAACAAGAGCTCCTCGTACGCGAAGCGGCACTTTTCAGGCTTCAAAGTGAGTCCGGAGGTCTTGATTGCTTGAAGTACAGCTTCAAGGCGCCGAAGGTGTTCGTCGAAGTTTGAGGAAAACACAACGACGTCGTCCAAGTACACGAGGCACGTCTGCCACTTCAAGCCGGCCAGTACTGTTTCCATAACCTGTTGAAAAGTCGCAGGTGCCGAGCGAAGACCAAAAGGCATGACCTTGAACTCAAACAGGCCGTCTGGCGTTATAAAGGCAGTCTTTTCTTGGTCTCTCTCGTCGACTTCTATGTGCCAGTAAGCGGTCTTGAGGTCCATCGACGAAAAGTACTTTGCGTTTTGTAATCGATCCAGGGTGTCGTCTATCCTGGGAAGGGGATACACGTCCTTCTTCGTGACTTTGTTCAGGCGACGATAATCGACGCAAAAACGGAGAGTCCCATCCTTCTTCTTCAATAGCACCACGGGGGATGCCCACGGACTCTTCGACGGCTGAATGATGTCGTCGCGTAGCATTTCGTCGACCTGTTTCTTCACGGCGTCCCGTTCCCGCGTCGAAACCCGGTAGGGACTCTGACGGAGTGGTCGAGCATTTTCTTCTTTTATAATGCGGTGCTTAGCAAGGGGCGTTTGTCGGACCCGCGATGACGACGAGAAACAGTCCTTGTTTTTCTGCAGAAGGCATCGAAGCTGTTGCTGTTGGCGAGCGGAAAGATTTGGGTTTACGTCGAAGGGTGGCTCAGCTGTTGGGGTAGTCGTCGTAGCTTCGTCGTAATCCGAACAGGCAAATGCATCGCTGACGGCCAAGATTTCTTCGATGTATGCAATCGTCGTGCCCCTGCTCAGGTGTCTGTATTCTTGGCTGAAGTTCGTTAGCATCACGCTTCCTTTTCCTTCGTGCAACCGAGCAATGCCCCTTGCAACGCAAATGTCACGGTAGCAAACGCTGATCGCTTTCGATGACACCTTCGATGTCTTCAGCTTTTTCGGTGCTGACGGCAATTATGACGCTGGAGCAAGGCGGGATGGTAACTTGATCTTCGAGCACGTTCAGGGCATGGTGACATGGATTCGTATCCGGCGGTGTCGTTTTGTCCGACGATAGGGTTATCGACTTGGTTCTTAAGTCAATGACGGTGCCATGATGGTTTAAGAAATCCATGCCAAGTATGACGTCCCTGGAGCAGTGTTGCAAGATTACGAAACTCGCAGGATACGTGCGATTATTGATTGTTACTCTTGCTGTGCAGACTCCAGATGGCGTTATTAGATGGCCTCCAGCGGTACGGATTTCGGGGCCTTCCCAAGCAGTCTTAACTTTCTTCAACTTCGTGGCGAAAGGCCCACTGATGACGCAATAGTCGGCTCCAGTGTCAACGAGAGCGGTGACGCTGTGGTCGTCAATGAGAACGTCGAGGTCGCTAGTTCGTCGTCTTGCGTTGCGGTTGGGTCGCGGCGTCGGGTCACGGCTGCGTCGGTTTGTTCCGCTGCTTCGACGTGGCGTCGTCAGGTCTTCCTCAGGCCGTGAAGTTTCGACGTCAGGGCTTCCTTCGGCTTGCGGCGTGTTCTTTAGATTTCGTTGCGGCGTTGTCGTCGGCGGCGGAGGATCTTCGGTAGTTCGGTAGTTCGTCGTACAGCAACCGCACCTCCATCGGTTGCTGCCCTTAGTTTCCCGGATACGGGCTAGGCGACCGGCCCCGATTTGGGCCAGTGTACTGCAGGCGGTGCGGTGACATGTAGCGGCCCGGCGAAGGCGAGCGGGAAGGTCGTCGTTCTTGCCACTGTGTTCCGGTAAGGTAGTCGTCGATGTCGCGAGGCCGTTCGCCTGTCTGTGGGCACGGCGCGTTGACGGCGAATCCTCGAAGCCCCATCTGTCGGTACTGACAGCGGCGGTACGTGTGGCCGGCCTCCCCGCAGTGGTAGCAGAGCGGGCGGTTGTCAGGGGCGCGCCAAACGTCGGTCTTCCTTGGCGTGTATCGCTGGCCGGCTGGTGGACGGTATGACGTCGGTGGCGGCGGCGGTGGTGCCTGTCGGCGGGACTGCTGGGGCGGCGCGGCGTCTTGACGTGGGCGAGGAGGGGGGGCGTTGCGTCGGGCTGCAGCAGCATAGCTCACTGCTTGCAGCTGCGGCTGCGCTGACTCGGGGGTGCCCAGAGATTGCTGGATTTCCTCTCGGACGGTGTCGGCGATCAAGGCAGCTTCAGGCTGTGGTGAGGGTAACAGCTTACGCAGTTCTTCCCGCACGATCGCTCGGATCATTTCACGCAGGTCGTCGGAGCCGACGGCATGAACAGCTGGGCTGTCTTGAATCGATCGGCGACTATACTGGCGGTTGCGCATTTCCAGCGTCTTCTCAATCGTCGTCGCCTCTGAGATGAATTCTTGGACAGTCGAGGGTGGGTTCCGATCAGCCCAGCGAAGAGCTCTTGCTTTACCCCTCGCATGAGCAACCTGACTTTCTTGTCCTCAGGCATGGCAGGGTCAGCGTGGCGGAACAGTCTGGCCATTTCCTCTCCAAAGATAGCAACGCTTTCATTTGGAAGTTGTACCCGCGTCTCTAGCAAGGCTGCGGCCCTTTCTTTTCTGACGACGCTTGCAAACGTCTGCAGGAAAGCGCTGCGAAAGGCGTCCCAAGTTCGAATAGTGGACTCCCGATTCTCGAACCAGGTCCTTGCTGCGTCTTCAAGGTAAAAGTAAACGTGGCGCATCTTGTCCTCGGAGTCCCAGTTGTTGAACGCTGAGACCCTTTCGAAGGTCTCGAGCCAGGTTTCCGGATCTTCGAATGACGACCCGCCGAAAGTTGGCGGCTCCTTGGGCTGCCGGAGAAGTATCGGCGCAGGCTGCACGGGGTCGGTCATCGTCGCTGCGGTCAGTGTTGGGACATGGGGCTGTATTGGGCTGTGTTGGGACCTGGGGCAGCGGCGGACAACTACGGCGCCAAAAACGGCCGGTGAAACGATCTCATAACAGCTTTCGCTGTAAAACAGTGTGACAAAGAAACTTTTATCGAATATGCGAGTCGCTCACTCAATGCTGAGTAGAAGTTGCACAGTAATGTTTGGGAGTATATCGGTGTTCAGGCAGTCACTTTTAGAGCACTGCACGGGCCGCGATTCTAGGCCCGGGCCCGGCCCGGGGCCGGCACTCGCTGAAGTTTACCCGCCCGAACCCGGACCAAAAAAACGCAAGGCCTGCGCTGAAACCGCAGCACAGTCACAGCGAAAGCTGGAAGAGCGGCATTTCTAGAGACCGTTAAGCTCTCTTGGGGCTACAATACAAGTACACTAGAAAAGTACCCACTACGCCATAAAATACAATTTTTATGAAATTGGGAAGCACCTACTCAGCCATTATTCTTGATTCTGCGGAGAAGCGAGACACCAGCTACACGTCTGTAAGGCATTATGTGTACTTTGTTGACGCGACGACTGATGACGATGAAGAATTATGGCTCAGCCCTTTGTAATGGGTTGGAATCTTTAAACGGCCCAGCAGTTATGTAATTTGCATTGGGTGACGCCCGCTCGCTATTTCCATCTCCCATCAAGCTGTATAACATATACGTTGACGTGGGAGAGAGACGTGGGGGGGGGGGGGGCGAAGAACTTTACTGAGACCCCGAGGAAGTGGATCATGCGCTTACGGGCTTCCTTGGCAACCAATACAAGTGCACTTGCGAGGAACCCACTACGCTATAAATGATTGTAATTTTTTTAGAAGTAGGGCAGCAGGTACTGCGCCATTTTTCGTCATTCAACGGAAAGCGTTGGTACCTGCTGAACGCATGTAAGGCATTATGCGCACTTTGTTGTGCTGTGCCTGATGACGATGAAGAATTATGGCAGAGCGCTTCGTAATGGGTTGGAAGCATTCAACAACCTACACGTTGCGCAATTCGCATTGTGTGACGCCTGGTTACAGAATTCGCGTTGTGCGACGCTTGGTGCTTATTTTACTCTTCTACCACGCTATATTGCATGTGCTAAAGTAGTTCCTTCCCGACATGAAGCCTGTATAGGACCTTTTTGCAAAGCAGTTTAAAGCACCGGCATGGCTCAGAGGTTGAATACTGGGCTCCCACGCAGAGGGCCCAGGTTCGAACCTCGTTCCATCCTGGAATTTTTTTCTTAATTCGTTTTTTTTCTTATTTCGAGCGATACTGGTTGCGGACACCGGCGGCGGCGGCGGCGGCGGACAACTACGGCGCCAAAAACGGCCGGTGAAATGATCTCATAACAGCTTTCGCTGTAAAATTACATCTACCCGGCCCGGCCCGACCGCACATCGGACCCGACAGGGGCCCGAGCCAGTAATCTAGGTGGTGTTGCCCGAACATGGAATCGACAGCAACGCATTTTACAGCGAAAGGTGTTATGAGATCATTTCACCGGCCGTTTTTGGCGCCGTAGTTGTCTGCCGCCGCCGCCGGTGTCCGTAACCAGTATCGCTCGAAATAAGAAAAAAAAACGAAATAAGAAAAGAATTCCAGGATGGAACGAGGTTCGAACCTGGGCCCTCTGGGTGGGGGCCCAGTATTCAACCTCTGAGCCATGCCGGTGCTTGAAACTGCTTTGCAGAAAGGTCCTATACAGGCTTCATGTCGGGAAGGAACCACATTAGCATATGCAATATAGCGTGGTAGAAGAGTAAAATAAGCACCAAGCGTCGCACAACGCGAATTCTGTAACCAGGCGTCACACAATGCGAATTGCGCAACGAGTAGAAATGCTTCCAACCCATTACAAAGGACTCTGCCATAATTCTTCATCGTCATCAGGCACAGCATCAACAAAGTGCGCATAATGCCTTTAATGGTTTTAGCAGGTACCAACGCTCTCCGTAGAATGACGAAAAATGGCACAGTGCCTGCTGCCCTACTTCTCAAAAAATACAATGATTTATAGCGTAGTGGGTTCCTCGCAAGTGCACTTGTATTGGTTGCCAAGGAAGCCCACAAGCGCATGATCCACTTCCTCGGGGTCTCAGTAAAATTACAATGAGTTATAGCGTAGTGGGTTCCTCGCAAGTGCACTTGTATTGGTTGCCAAGGAAGCCCATAAGCGCATGATCCATTTCCTCGGGGTCTCAGTAAAGTTCTTCGCCCCCCCCCCGTCCCTCTCCCACGTAAACGTATGCTATACAGCATGACGGGAGAGGGAAATAGCGACCGGGCGTCACCCAATGCAAATTACATAACTGGTGGGCCGTTTAAAGATTCCAACCCGTTGCAAAGGGCTGAGCTATAATTCTTCATCGTCATCAGTCGTCGCGTCAACAAAGTGCACATAATGCCTTACAGACGTGTAGCTGGTGCCTCGCTTCTCCGCAGAATGACAAATAATGGCTTAGTAGGTGCTTCCCAACTTCACAAAATTTGTGATTTATGGCGTAGTGGGTACCTCTCTAGTGTACTTGTATTGTAGCCCTAAGAGAGCTTAACGGGCTCTAGAAACGCCGCTCTTCCAGCTTTGGCTGTGACTGTGCTGCGGTTTCAGCGCAGGCCTGGCGTTTTTTATTGAAATAAAAAATAAATGAAAGAGTTGTTGTCGCCATTGCTGGGCGACGGCTACCTTTTCCACTTAGTTGTTAGGATATAAAAAATTAAGAATGAAAAATAATATTGTGGCGGTGAAAAGAACGAGGACGCTGGCGCAGATTAGAGGAAGACGACGCCGCTTACCACTGCTTGGGCACCAGCTATATTTGTTGTAAATACACCACCTCTGCACTCGTGTGACTGCTTTCTTCGTGCAACATATTTGGTGGACGCGCGGGGTACCAGTACGGAACTTCGCAGCGAACGTCATCTGCCTGCCGCCACGATCGCACACTCACCGCCAACGTCCGTGCCGGCAGTCTTCCTCACCCATCCGCGGGACCCTGGGCCATTTTGTGGCACGGATAAGACTGACGTCGAGGAGTGGCTAACACTGTACGAGAGAGAGAGTGACAGCTACAGGTGGGACCCGACCCTCATGCTAGCGAACCTTATATTTTATCTTCAGGGAACTGCGCGGCAATGGTATGACACTCATGAAGCTGACCTAACGAGCTGGGATGTGTGTAAACAGAAAATGCGAGATCTGTTTGGCAGACCGGTCCGTCGTCAGCTGGCCGCCAAGAAAGAACTAGCGGGCCGTGCTCAGACGTCAACAGAGTCCTATGTCGTCTACATATGTCGTACTACATTCCTTCCATCTCCCTCATACAAGCTGTCGTTCGGGAAGAAATCGCAGGTTTGGGCATGCCATCACTCTGCTCGGCCCGTCACACGAACACTTACCAAGTTCACCCGGTCCGTCGCAGCCAGACGCAAAGTTTTCTTCCTCCTCGCCGCAATCCAGCCGAGTGGCGCACCGTGGACGATCGACCTATCTGCTTTAATTGTTCCCGTATTGGACACATTGCCCGTCACTGCCGCAACCGCTTGTCGTCACCTCCTCGGTGGTCGTCTCCTAGTCGCTACCACCAGCCGTCGGACAGTCATACTTTCTTGCCCTACACGCCTGTCACGTGGTAGTGACGTCGACGAAGACAGCAGTCGGCGTTTGCAGGATGAAACTGTTTATTTGGCCGAACTTGTGGCAGAAAATGAGAACTAGAACTACAGCAATACACACTGTACAATGATAGCGGCGAACAGGGCGTCGTCCGTCGATCAACTGACAAGCGGTGAAGCGCGTCGGCATTTAAACATGTGCCGTCGAATATTCCAGCGTTATCGCTGGCTGTCGTGTACATTCTAGAATAAGCTCGAGTGTGCGCGTCTTGCGCGCAATCTTAACAAAATGATCTACAATGATCGCGAAGGTTCTCGAACAACGAGGCGCGGTTCGCGCTGAGCGTTGCTGACAGTCTTTGTGGCCGAAAGCCGAATACAGCAAAAGTGACAAAGAAACGCACGTGGCACGCCGAATCGGAGTATCAACGTCGACAGTGTCCCGCCAATGTCCAGCCGCTCCCCGTCTCCGCAAGGTCGTCCCTCACGTTCACTTCTCATTCACCGCTCCTCGTCTCCATCTACAACCGGCCGCTTCACTTCGGGAAACTAGGCGGCACAGCTCCCGGAGGTGACGCTGCAATTAAGACCCGGCCTTCAAATCCTCTACCGACCCTGCCTACCGGCGGAAACCTACTGGACGTGGAAGTTGATGGTGTTCATGTCACATCTCTTGTCGACACGGGGGCGCAGCTTTCGGTTATGAGTGCTGCTCTCCGCCGAAGGCATAGGAACGTTTTGACACCCGCCGCGATGAGCACAGTACGAGTCGCCGATGGGGGCACTGCAGCTGTTCTTGGAATGTGTACAGCACGTGTTACCGTTGGTGGCCACTACGCCATTTTTTTATTTATTGTACTCGAACAATGTCTGCACGACCTCATTCTCAGGGGTGCAACGGCCGAAACAGGATTTGGAGCAATTTTTGGAGCAGCAAAATGTTGCTTTTGGAGCACAAAAATCCAAATTTGGAGCAGGTTACGAAAAAAAACCTGAATTTCCTAGCCCGAAATCCCATATTTGGAGCTGTATAACAAAGAAGGCTTACTTTTAGAAAAGAAAACAAAAATGTGTAAAAACCACCCAACATCAGCTAATTCGTGCACAGTGCACATGAACACTGCTATTTCAATAAAAGTAGTGTGTTAAGCTACCCCACAGTGCGAACAATGACTAAGTCCACATTAGCACTTGCAGGACCGGTCAAATAATTCGACAGGCATTGGAAATGCTATAGTGGACCTGCGAACCTGGCAACCTGGAAATTTGGGAGATTCGTAAAGCAGGAGCAAGTGGGGGTAGCAAAGAAAGAAAACTGGCATACGCTTTTGTCTGTTGTTCCTCAAGGCCGCAGAAACGCCATACACAACAGCTCCAAATGATTGCCAATAATTTTTTAGACGTCAGCGATCATGCTAGTACTTGTAATTACACGGCGCATACACGAATGAGTAAGAAACAAAATCTGCTGTGCCCCTGACAGCTAGCACTAATAGCCCCTTCTAAATCTCAGTATGCTTTTCCGTAGGACACCGTTGTACTGCGGCAAAAGTGGCTTAAAAAGCGTTCTGCACGCAATAAAACAAGCATCAGGAAATTTGAGAACTACTGTCCTTTTCTATTGCGATAGCAACTATATGGACACTCTCGACAAGTTTTTGCCGTCATCTCCCGTATAAAGTCCAAATTGATAACATACCCCTGTGCATAGTATGTTCTACCGCGGGTAAAAGCGCGCGAGTGCAGGCGGCGAACGTGGCTGAAGCAGATATCAAACGAGCCAGCCCATCTCCGTCGCTCGGAGGGCGCATGCGATAACACCACTCCGCTCAGGAAGCCTGCTACCGAAGCATAGAGGAAACTCCCCGCCCGTCTTGAACGAGCATGAAAAGACGTAAGAGGGGGGCAGGGGGGGGGGGGGCTGTCGCTTGAGCACCAACTTTGAACTTTGATTCTAAGGGCGCGGTTGCGATCGCTGGCGCGCGCGCTATCTCGGCAGCCATCAGCGGGCGGCTCGTATATTCTGCTACGTACTGCGCTCTCAATGCGAAGATACTGTGCAGCAAAAGCATCTTTCCCTGGAGCAGCCGTATTATCTTACACAAACGTTTTGTAGAGTTACGCGAGATCGGATACAAAACAGTTTGCTGCCAGCCTCACTTCGTATGCCATTACAATTTGTTGCTATCGCATTCATTGCTTCGTCTTTGCGGAGAGTTTTTTTTTTCCAAAGGTGTAAGGGTTAGGGTCTGCGCGTCTGTATTGGATGACGATGCCCACACTGTAGATGACCAACGCCGCCTCCATTTCTCGCTCAAATTTGCGCAAGTGAGAAAATTTTAAGCTGGTTGGGCATTTTGGCGCAGCGTGGCGCAATTTAAACAGATTTCACGGCTTTGGCGCAGCTTGGCGCAAAAATAAGGAATTGTATCAAATTGGCGCAATTGGCGCAGCTGTTGCATCCCTGCATTCTGGGCATAGACTTTCTTTCGAAGCACTCAGCCCAAATTGACTGTTCCGAAGGAGTTGTACAGCTGGATCTGCCGTACTCTGCCGACGCCGCAACTTGTGCATCACCCCGTTTATGTTCTGCTGAGTTCGTTCGCCTGTCCCCACAAGTTGCTACAGCTGTTCTCCTGACGCCCTGTCCTCCCGTCCCAGATGGCGACTATGTCGTGTCGCCGTCACCGACGTGGTCTTGACCGCGAAATATTGCCCTGCCAAGCACCATATAATCCAAATAATCGAGAATCGGGCTTGCGTCCCTTGCGTCAATTTTGGATGTTCTACGCACGTGCTTCCACATGGCATCGCCATGGCGCATATCGCCCCTTTGGGAGAATATGCGATCTCTTCTTTAGACACTGAATCCCTCTCCAGTACCAGCCCACCTTTGTCGCCTATTACTTCGGCCTCGTCGACTGGGGACAACATTTGTAAGATGATTGCTCCTGATCTTCCTGCAGAACAAACAACAGCTCTTCGTCACCTGCTGTCATCTTATCGGGATATCTTTGACTTGAACGACCGCCCTCTCGGACAGACATCTGTTGTCACCCATCGCATCAACACCGGTGACGCGAGCCCCATTCGTAGGAGACCATATCGCGTCTCCGCTGCGGAAAGGGCCATCATACAAAAAGAGGTCGACAAGATGATGGACAAGCACATCATTGAACCATCGAGTAGTCCGTGGGCATCTCCGGTGGTCTTAGTAAAAAAAAAAAGGACAACTCCTGGCGCTTCTGCGTCGACTACCGTCACCTCAACCGGATAACAAAAAAGATGTGTATCCACTGCCCCGCATCGATGACGCCCTTGCCTGCCTTCATGGCTCCAACTATTTTTCTTCCATTGATCTCCGTTCAGGCTATTGGCAGATTAGTGTTGATGAGATGGACCGCAAAAAAAAACCGCCTTCGTAACACCAGATGGTTTATACCAGTTCAAAGTCATGCCTTTTGGATTGTGCAATGCACCAGCTACATTCGAGCGCATGATGGACTCTCTTTTGCGTGGCTTGAAGTGGTCAACGTGCCTCTGTTACCTCGACGATGTGATCGTCTTTTCGTCGACTTTTGAAAGCCACCTGCAGCGCCTCCGAACTATCCTCTCTGTGGTTCGCTCTGCTCGCCTTCAGCTGAATTCGTCTAAATGTCATTTCGGTCGCCGCGAAATGACCGTGCTCAGACATCTCGTAAACGCTGCAGGAATTCAACCCGATACAGAGAAAGTTCGCGCTGTGCGAAATTTTCCTATTCCTTCTTCGACGAAAGATGTCCGCAGTTTTCTGGGCTTATGCTCTTACTCGTACTTCCGTCGCTTTGTAAAAAAATGTGCCGACATCGCTCGTCCTCTGACCGACCTTCTTAAGAAGGATACCTCTTTCTTCTGGGGACCACACCAAGAGCAAGCATTCTCTACCCTCATTGAGCGGCTTACGAGTTCCCCGATTCTCTCGCACTTTGACCCTTCCGCGCCCACTGAGGTACGCACTGACGCGAGCGGTCATGGCATCGGCGCTGTTCTCGCTCAGCATCAACAGGGCCACGACCGTGTCATCGCCTACGCGAGCCGCCTTCTCTCCACGGCTGAACGTTATTACTCGATAACTGAGCGAGAATGTCTTGCGCTCGTTTGGGCTGTCGCGAAATTTCGACCGTACTTGTTTGGTCGTACCTTCCGCGTTGTAACTGATCACCACGCACTCTGTTGGCTCTCCTCTTCGAAGGACCCAAGTGGACGACTTGCACGTTGGGCATTGCGTCTGCAAGAGTATGACTTCTCCATAGTCCATAAATCTAGACGCATGCACAACGACGCTGACTGCCTTTCTCGCAATCCCGTGGATCAACCGGACGACACTGATACTGACGTGGACATTTGCACTCTATCCCTATCCGGCTTTCTCAACATCGGCGACGAGCAACGACAGGACCCTGTTCTTCAGAACCTTATGGACCGCCTGAGCTACGCGCCCACCGACCCTTCTCTCCAGATGTTCGCCTTGCGTGATGGGATTTTACACTACCGCAACGTTCATTTCCCGTGGCCCTGAGCTGCTACTAGTCGTTCCCAAGCATCTGCGACTGGCCGTGCTCCAGGAGCTTCACGACGCTCCTATGGCTGTACATATGGGCATCACTCGTACTTACGATCGCGTGCGGCGCCGCTTCTTCTGGCCCGGTCTCTATCGCTCTGTGCGTCGCTATGTTGCTTCTTGTGACCTGTACCAGCACCGGAAGACGCCTTGCCTCCCGCTGGTTTGCTTCAGCCTATTGAAATCCCTACGGAGCCATTCTTCCGTGTGGGCCTCGACCTACTTGGGCCGTTCCCCATTTCTACCAAAGGAAACAAGTGGATTGCCGTCGCAACAGATTATGCCACAAGATACGCCACTGCGCGAGCGATACCGACCAGCTGCGCTACAGATGTCGCCGACTTCTTACTCTACGACGTCATCCTACACCACGGCGCCCCTCGCCGGTTACTAACGGATCGAGGCCGTTACTTTTTATCGAAGGTCGTCGATGACCTGCTGCTCTCCTGTTCTCCCGAACACAAGATCGCTACCGCGTACCACCCTCAAACGAATGGGCTCACCGAACACCTGAACCGCACTCTAACTGACATGCTTGCCATGTATACGTTTCCGACGATCACCGTGACTGGGACGCCGCTTTACCGTACATTACATTTGCTTATAATTCGCGGGCGTAATCTGTCGCTGAGAATTGTGTGTCAGAGGGTAGCAACGTGTCGAAGGGCAAGACAGGGCCGCGGCCATACAAAAGGTAGAATGGCGAAAATCCGGCGGTGTCGTGACGGGACGAATTATTATTATTTTATTTATTTATTTATTTATTTATTTATTTATTTATTTATTTATTTATTTATAAATAAATATTTATTTATTTATTTATAAATAAATAAATAAATAAATAAATAATAATAATTCGTCCCGTCACGACACCGCCGGATTTTCGCCATTCTACCTTTTGTATGGCCGCGACCCAGTCTTGCCCTTCGACACGTTGCTACCCTCTGACACACAATTCTCAGCGACTGTTACGCCCGCGATGCAATCACCTTGGCCGCCCATGCACGAGAGCTCGCTCGTCATCGCCTCACAGCGTCGCAAGCTTCTCAAAAGCGACGCTACGATCATCGGCACCGAGAAACACACTTTACTCCTGGTTCCCTTGTTCTCCTCTGGACGCCCTCTCGTCGCGTCGGCTTAGCGGAAAAACTCCTTTGTCGTTACTCTGGTCCGTACAAGATCTTGCGCCAACTGTCTGACGTGACGTACGAGATCGCACCAGCCGACGTGTCTCTGCTACCTCACGTCACCAGCGATATTGTTCACGTCGCCAGACTCAAGCCTTATATACCAACATTAAGTGATGCGCCATGACTTGCACCGGGACGGAGCTAAACCTGCCGGGAGGGTGATGTGGCGGTGAAAAGAACGAGGAAGCTGGCGCAGATTAGAGTTCAATTTGATTAATTTCAGGCTACCTGGGGTTCTTTGACATGCGGCTAAATTTTAAGTACACGGGCGATTTCAAGCTCAAGCGTAAGTTCCCCAATTGTCAAATCGCTGTCGTGGAGCATGTGTCCACAAGTATCGTTATCATCATCAGCCTGGCTGCGCCCACTGTAGGGCATAGACCTCTCCCATGTTCAGCCAATCAACCCGGTCCTGTGCTTCCTGAGGCCATGTTATACCGCAAATCATCTTAATCTCATCTGCCCACCTGTCTCCCTCGCGCATTTGCCTTCTATTGGAACGCAGTCGGTTACTCTTAATGACCAGCGGTTATCTTGCCTACACGCTACATGTCCTGCCCATGCCCATTTCTTCTTCTTGATTTCGACTAAGATACCCTTAACACCCGTTTGTTCCATGACCCATCTCTGCTCCCTTCTTGTGCCTTAAGGTTACACCTATCGTTTTTCTTCCCATTGCTCGCAGCATCGTCCTCAATTTAAGTTGAACCCATTTTGCAGGCCTCCAGGTTTCTGCTCCGTAAGTAAGTGCCGGTAAGATGCAGCTGTTATATATACTTTCCTCTTCAGGGATAGTTTTAAACTACCATTCATGATTTGAGAAAGCCTTCCGAATGTGTTCCACCCCATTCTTATTAAAGACGATAGTCTTTCTTGTGGAACTTAAACGCAGAAATTTTGGTCTGTCTTTCTGTCTGTCTTTCTGTTTGTCGGCACGTCACCCGATTCAGCCACCCGGCCAAAGTTGAACCACTTGCTTACCGCCCACCCCATCTTGAACTGGTACGGCTGTTCATAGTTGTGAAGTTGTCGATCAAACAGTAAATATTACGCATATCTGAGGCGCAACATCGTTAGGTAAGTATTAGGTGGTGTGTTCCTTTAATAGAAAATACATAGATACGCAATTTTAAAGACCCTAGTTTCTTAAGCTGCGCTGAAAATGCGACTGCGCTGAAACTTGTCTTCCTCCGTGCCCTCTGCACAAGCTCATGTTGTGTTTCGGTTTCGGTTCAGTATTGCATTGTACGAATGACAGGGGGCGCCGCTCTGGCATTCCTGTTTTACCCAGGCGACGTGTAAATAAGAGTTTGTGGAGAGTACTCGTTGAGTGCGGACGTTTCTTCTCCTTCGGCGCATCGCGCCAAACAGCGTGTTCGGGCTGGCCGGCGTCCCCACCGGTCGCGTTGGTCACCGCCGGTCTTCGCCTGCCGCTGCGCCGGGACTACCAGCCCGCAACACAGCACTCATGTTTCCCGATGTATTGCCAGATGGCGTCCATATCTCACGCAGCGCCTCTTCTATCGTCTTTAGACGACATTTGCAGCGAAGCACGCAGATACGCGGCCAATTTTCTTCTAGTAATTTCAGTCTCATAGCTCGGCTCCGCGGTCACTACCTGTCCTAAGTAGACGTATTCCTCTGCAACTTCCAGTTCCACGCTACCTATCGCAAAGCGCTGTTTTCTGCCGAGACTGTTGCACGTTACTTTGGTTACTCCATAAAGAAAGCGAGAAAATTCCAATAAAAAAGGGTGTAAGGCAGGGAGACACAATCTCCCCATTGCTGTTCATCGCGTGTTTACAGGAGGTTTTCAGGGCCTTATACTGGGAAGTTAGGGATACGAGTTAATTGAGAGTACCTTAGTAACCAGCCATTCGCTGATGACATTGCATTGCTTTGTAACTCAGGGGACGGAATGAAACTCATGGTTACTGAATTGGAAAAGGAAAGCAGAATGGTACGTGTCAAAATTAATATACAGGAAGCTAAAGGAACGCGCAACAGTCTCCACAAGTATACTGCCACCTTGAGGCAAAGCTGGAGAAGCAGAAAGACGAAGCGATGAAGTCTTGCGAAAAAGACCACTTGTGAGCCAAGAACAACAACGCGGATAGGCGGACAAAACATTAGCATACTAATTAATTACATTAACTACCATAGAGTCTGGTCGGAAAAGCAAACATAAAAACATCTGACGGATGAAACAGAGGGACACCAACCAAGGAAAAGGGTAAAAGTAAAAACTTTTTTTACTAAGGAAAATGAAAATCACGACATTTCGGGCCTCACTCGGACCCTTCTTAAGGGGTGACGGGGGGGGGGGGGGAGGTTGCATCAAGGAGCATTGTTTATTTAGCCTTCTTTACTTCAGACCGTGGGATCAGGCCTTTTCTACATATATAATGTGCCACAGTTCTTTAAAGTAGACGCTCGGCAGCGAACCTGTAGACCGGTTGACATTTGCGGTTGTCGCCTGGATGTGTCAGGATTCCACAAAAAACCGCTTGTGGTAGTTGTATACTTGAAGTCGACGACGCGGGAGTTGTCAAATGCGATGCGGGGGTCGTTCACCTCGCTGTGCTCATCGAGTGCACTCCTCTGTCGGTTTAACTTACGGACATCGTTTTTGTGTTGCCGCAGCCTCTAGGGCAAGTTGTTTGTTCCCCCACGTCACAATCAACACATGGTACGTATTGAGTAAACCAGCCCCTGTGCTTTCGCCAACCGGTCTATGCAGGTGCGTTGCTGAACGTCTACTTCAATTGACTTCGGCACATTATGGAGAAAAGGCGCGACCCCACGGCATTCAAGGTACCCTGCAACACTTTTCCAAGGGATCGTCTAATGGCTTCATGAAAAGAGCTTATTGTCTCACGAATCGATTGCCGCAAAAAACGTTTAGAATTCGTCGAGTACGAGCGGATCGAGTTACAGGGATTTCTCTCTTTTTGTAACAGCGAGCGCGCTGAAAGCTGCGCAGGGAGAGGGTGACAAGGCGGCAAGAAGATGCGTCCGCTCCTCACCGCGCGCCATGACCTTAAGCACTTTGTTTGATTTTTTTTTTATTCTAACGCACGGTTTACATTCACGTGAACGCGCGCGCGCGCGGGCACGTGGCGGCATTTCTTGGCAGCCATGGTAACTACGTAGCTGGCCACGCTGAAATCAGCCAACGGCTGCGGATTTGGGTATAATCTGAGTATATGACATCATTTGCACAGAGAAGACGCAGCGATTTCTAGCTCACTTTGCGAATTCATTGTAAATTTCAGGCCGCGTGCTGCGCTGAAATGTTTGGCTCGCGTGTTCTCGGGAGCCTCGACTACCGATCGGCAGCGTTTTCTGAGCATGCTGAAAAAGTGTTGCAGGGTCTCTTTAAAGAAGGCTAAATAAATACTGGTCTTTGGAGCCCCCGAGTCACCTCTGAAGAAGGGTCCGAGAGGAACCCCAAACGTCGTGTTTTCCGTCTTCGTAAAGAAAAAAGTTTTTATTTTTACCCTTTACCTTGGTTGGTGTGCCCCAGTTTCATCCTTAAGTTCCTTTTCAACCAGACAGAATTCTGTCAAATGCTCACCTACAAAAAAGTAAGTTTCTCCGCAAGGGCAAAGCAATGAATGCGATAGCAAGAAATTGGAATGTCACACGAAGAACTAGAAGCAGCTCGATACTTGCAGCGCGCCGCTGAAGCACAAAGAAGGACGCCCTACATGAACGCACGGGCATGCGCAGGGCAAGCGTGAACTAACAACTGTCACAGCTGTTACGTCTATGTGCTTGAGCAACGCGCTGCAACTGTCGACAATGGAGAACCAGATGCTCTTAGATATCTTTTTCTTTTAAGCAGCGGCGCGTGGAGTGACCCCCTGCGTTTCCTGCCATACGGCGGCGTCTGATGCAAGGTGTGCCTGGTGTTTTTTTTTTTTTTTTTTTCACAGCACGAGTGGGTACAGAAAAGGGCCACTTTGTCGCGTGCGTCTCAAGGGCAGTTTTCAAATTGAAAGAAAATTAGGAGCGTTGCGTCTGCAAGTGTCGACAATGGAGAATCAGACGCTCTTAGATATTTCTTTTTTCTTTTAAACGGCGGCCCGTGTAGTGACTCCCTGCGTCTCCTGCCACACGGAGGCGTCTTATGCAAGGTGTGCCCGGTGTTCTTTGTTCTTTTTTTCCTTCCACATTGAGTTGAATAAACTTTATTTGTCCAACGGTTGTTATTGTGCCCGGGGCTAGGGTGCCAGGGATCCACCATTCGAGGAACATCTTCCGAGGTCCTCGGCGACGGCCCTGGCCCGCTGGACGGCCCACTCCTGGTCTTCGGGGGCCTCGCTGAGAAGGGCGGTTTGCTATCGCGCAGCAAGGCGCCCCGCTTCAGACGGTCCTTCAGTTGTCGTCCTTCCTCGTAGCCTATCTTCATTTCTTGGGCATTCCCAAAGTACATGGGTCATACCGGCCCGTCCGTGCTCGCACCACGGGACGCCAGGCGATGGGTGCAGCGCGGGCCACAGGCGCTGCAGGTGGTAGGAGTTGGCGAAAAGTTCACGAGTGGGTACAGAAAAGAGCCACTTTGGCGTGTGCGTCTCAAGGGCAGTTTTCAAATTGAAAGAAAATTAGGAGCGTTGCGTGATAGAAAACACGCTCAAGCTCCTCCGAGATTTGCTTACCACCGGCGGTAAATGGTGCATATAAATATCTCGCCGTTATTTCGCCGGCACATGCATGGGGCATGGTTGAGTTGTCTAATGCAGCGGGCTCGGGAGCGAGGGGTTGATGGTTCGAATCTCCAGTCGGGTGCTTGGGAATTTTAAAGATGATAGTCTTTCTTGGGGAACTTAAACGCAGAAATTCTGGTCTGTCTTTCTGTTTGTCGGCACGTCACTCGATTCAGCCTCCCGGCCAAAGTTGAACCACTTGCCCAAGGGCCAGCCATCTTGAAGGGCTGACTAGGTTCATACTTGTGTACATTGTTGATCAAAAAAGCAAACATTACGCATATCTGAGGCGCAACATCACTAGGTAAGTATTGGGTGGTGTGTTCCTTTAATATAAAATACACAGATACGTAATTCTAGAGACCCTAGTTTCTTAAGCTGCGCTGAAGATGCGACTGCGCTGAAACTTGCCTTCCTCCGTGTCCTCTGCACGAGCTCATTGTTGTGTTTTGGTTTCGGTTCAGTATTGCACTGTACCAATGCCATGGGGCGCCGCTCTGGCATTCCTGTTTTACCCAGGCGACGTGTAAATGAAAGGGTGTGTGTAGAGTACTCGTTGAGTGCGGACGTTTCTTCTGCTTCGGCGCTTCGCGCCAAACTGCGTGTTCAGGCTGGCTGGCGTCCCCGCCGGTCGCGTTGGTCACCGCCGGTCTTCGCCTGCTGCTGCGCCGGGACTACCAGCCCGCAACACAGCACTCATGTTTGCCGACGTATTGCCAGATGGCGTCCATATCTCACGCAGCGCCTCTTCTATCGTCTTTAGACGACATTTTCAGCGAAGCACGCGGATACGCGGCCAATTTTTTTCTTCTGCTTTATTTTTCTTTGTGCCATCTTTATATATATTGTAAGGACAGAGCGGCCCTCAGGCATGCTCGCCTAGAGAAGCAGAGGAAGACGAAGACAGACAATAGAACAGCTGGCCCAGGAACGGGTGCTGTCTCTGTGTTTCTTCCTCACAATGGCGCAGTCGTCGGAAACGAAGCCTTAAGGCAGACACTGCCTGTGCTCGTACGTCTTCAGCGTTCCAGACCCGCCATCCAAGGAGAGCCGCCAAGGTAGGCGGATATGGAACCCGCCTACCTGCCACCGCATCTACTACAGTTCGGGGACGGCGTCAATGCCTCCTCCGCACCTCGTAACCTCCCGGCGCTGCAAACGCCGTTCGGGGACGGCGTCCAGGCCTCCTCGGCGGCTCGACTTTCCTGCACGGACGCCGCGCACGACATGACGACACACGGTCTCCTCCTTTCTGGGAACGCGGTTCACGCTTCCAAAGGCGTGGATGTCATAGCAAGGACTATACCAACGTGTCAGCCGCCAAGGGACGTCATCCACGCTCCCTTGCCTATATATCTCGCCTCCACGAGTACTAAGACCGCATACTCCGCGGACGTGTTTTCTTGCGCATCGGGTGGTTCACCCGACCGCGGCGCAGACCCCTTGCGTGCCCTTACGCAACTTTCACAACAGCTCCACCGCTTGGCGTCGTTGAGCTCCGGGGTCCGCCCGGCCGCCTTACCATATGCCGCTCTTCCGGAAGTACCACAGTTCCGAGGCTTCGAGGATGACGCAGATTTATGGGTGGCGACTATCAATACGCTCGGCTCTAGGCATGCCTGGCCCGACAGTCACAAATGGCAGGTGGCAATCGACCGCCTTCGTGGTGGCGCCGAGGCATGGCATAAATACGAAGGCATGGAGCAACGGTCCTGGCTCGAATGGAGTGCCAGGCTCATCGCTGTTTTCGGCCGGAGTCGCTATGACACGGGCGTGTTCAACCAGACGAATACCGAGGACGGAGCTCAAGAGCGGCACCTCCTCGAGGCTGCAGCTAAGCACTGCAGCTCATCGACATACAGTTCGGAATCCTGCCCTCGCACGAACACCGGACTCGGCTTCTTCTCACAGCCAGTCCAGAGGGAGGACCTCCAGCCAACTTTCGGTGACCGGCTCGTCGACGTGGCACCACCACACGCACATCGAGCCACCCAATACAGAACGCGGCCCCTTCCTACAGTACAGGTCCGCGTCGACGGAACTGGTGAGCTTACGGCTGTTGTGCAAACTGGAGCTCCTCGTACTGCGCTACATCGACGCCATGCCCCAGTCGCCCTCCAGCCTTGGTCGGAGGCACCCCTGCGCGGCCTCGGCGGGAGCGCACTGCCTGTCGGCGCGCTGGATTTGCAGATACAAACCGAAGCCGGGGACAAGTTCCTTGCCGCCGTTCCCGTCTTCGAGGACTTGCACGCTGACATGGTTTTGGGAGCTGACTACCTCATGTCTGGTGAAGTTCAGCTCATCATAGATGGCGGCCGAGTAAAGCTCCGCTCCTTCACTCCGAGCCTTTTCTCGGCCCCAAGTTCCCAAGTTGAAATACCGCAGCCACAGATGTCCATCAGCGACAGCACCCTCAGTGACCAGCTGCTGGCACATCTGCCGACCTCACGGCAGTCATTGGCCGAGTGTGTCGCGAGTGCTTCCCTCAAGAAATCCATGGCTCGCGGACACATTTATCAAGGATTTGCCTGTTTTGTCGCGATCTGCAAGCCGCAGCATGGCCGAGGTCATCGATGTGCCGCCGGAAGATGAAGCCAGCATCGGCCCTTCCAGCCGCCTGGTGTGCGATTATGCTGACGACGACGGGCAGTTCATTCTGACCGCCAGTGCACAACCTGAATGCCGTACGGATCACCACGAGGTGGTCTGTGTCTACGGGGGACCCTACGCACATCGGTCGTATGGCCGCGGTACGGAGCCCCCAGAGAACATCTTTGTTCTTTGCAGTTATGAAACAGCGGAGTGCGGTGGTGGCCGCGTTGAAGCTACTGCGCCAAACCATGAAGGTCAGGTCTCGCAGCTTGACCGAACTCGCAAGCATCCTTCGTTGGGAAAGTATGTGCCTGCTCAGCCCGCTGACATGAACAAACATGGGCTAGAGCGAAGCACGGAACAGCGACGACGTAACCTCATGGTAGGCGTGCGACGACCGTCACGACATAGCCAATAGCGTCCACCAGAACCATCATCGCCCGACTTCCAAAGCAAGTCACAGCGTGGCTATGACCGGCCTCCGCGCGGCAGCCAATGCCGCCCGCCGGAAGCATCAGTGCTATCGATGATGGTTCAGGGGCCAGGACCTCCGGGAAACGACCACCGCCAGAGAAAGGCCATCCTTTAGGAGCACTCCATGATCGTGATCGCAGTGTGGCCGAGTGTAAGGACAGAGCGGCCCTCAGGCATGCTCGCCTAGAGAAGCAGAGGAAGACGAAGACAGACAATAGAACAGCTGGCCCAGGAACGGGTGCTGTCTCTGTGTTTCTTCCTCACAATATATATATACATACACACATATACACATCCGGGACATGACGGCGACGGCAAAAATCGGCGGAGAGTGTCCATATAATTGCTATCGCGTAAAAACGTCGCTCTCGATGACACCGAACATTTGATTTCGCAATGCTGAGGTAAAGGGGTATCGGGCAACCCCTTTTACGCACAAGCGTTAATGCCCATCTATCAAATCAACGTCACGATTTGCGTGAGAGCCATCTTGTTTAACGTAAAGAGACGCTGTACGGGCAATGCACAAGAAGATATCACCAATTCGATTGCGCGTCGCCTCGTTCACGGAGGGAAAGGTGGCCATCAAAATGCCGCCATCGTGGCCGCGTACCAAACGCGCGTCCTCAAATTTTACCTCGGACGCCCGCGAGCAGCGTAAGACACAGGGCGAGGTGCGCAAGCAATTTTGCGATTCATGTAGCCAGCGTCGCTAGCCACGTTTCAAAAAATTCAAAAGATTCAAAAAATCAAGCACATAAGAAAAAATCGTTCTGTAAAGGACTGACGTCTAGGCCGCAGTCGTCAGTCTTTACAGAACGATTTTTTAGGGGCGAAGCTCCTTAAGGCGGCACCCGTTCGTCCCTCGTAGTCGTAGTAGTGCGTAACCAGTCGTAACGCTAGTACCAGATCTTGACCTCCAAGGTGGTGCCGGTGGGAGATTTTTCCTGTGCGTTGTTGAACAATAAAAAATTCGCAGCGTGCGCGTTAACTAAAAGCCGAATTCTTCTGTCTCTCATTCCCCATTAGCAACCATTGGCATGTTCCAGTAGGAAACGTTAGTAGAAGTAGAAGTGTAAGTGTTAGCTAAAAGCCGACTTCTTCTGTCTCTCATTCCCATTAGCAGCCATTGTTTACCTCCAAGGTAGTGCCTGGTGAGATTTCTCCTGTGCGTGATTAAACAATAAAAATTTTGTTCAAAACGCCGTTGATTGATGAAATAAACCAACGAAAGACGCCAGATGTTTTCTAAAAGCAAAACGAAAGAACGCCAGATGTTTCTAAAGCAAAACGAAAAGACGCCAGCTGCTTAACGAAAGACGCCAGATGTTTTCTAATGCAATGGTTTTCTAAACAATGAAAATTCACAGCGTACATGTAAAATTAAAGTGAGCTGCAAGTCGTCATAACTCACCGAACCTTTAGTATAAACGCGCCCGATCTCACGTCGGTGATGATGTACTGGGCAGAATTCACGGAAGATTCACGCTTTACCGATGAACCTCCGCAGCTTCGCCCACTCATCATCATTCACTCCGTGGATATGCTGTGATTTTTTTTACGTGCTTGATTTTTTTAACTTTTACTTCGTGGTTCTATGTTAACACTTCATGCACAGTATCGCAGTTACATATATATATATATATATATATATATATATATATATATATATATATATATATATATATATATATATATATATATATATATATATATGGCGGTTTAGCCATACTTTATGTGCATTCGTGCGCGCGTTTGTATGTGTGCGTGTATATTCCTTTACTGCATCTTGTTGCATTTGCGCAACATTCCAATACACGGCGTTTAAAACAAAAGGAAAGTTCGTTTAGAGCTTCCTGTACATGTTGTCGCATCTCCGCAACACTGCTTTGAAAAACGTGCTTTCTTGTGCTGTTATCTGGGCTCATTCCGCGCAACTTTTCCCGAAAAATCCTTGGCGGGCGCTGTGCGCGCCCGCGTGCAGTGATAGAGGCAAGTTTTGCAAAATATAAACGCATTTATGTACAAGATAAAGCGCGGGAAATTTTGTTGCGCTCTGTTAGACATCCTCCTGATTGTGTAGATTCACAAAAAAATTGTAATCTCAGAATAGTTTGTTCCTGGCGACGGAATGCTGCTATGTTGCGCAAGTGCAACAGCGTTCACATGGGCTTTGTTCTGCTCAGAAATGGAAATGGGCGCTAAAAGCTTCTATGGTCGAGTAATTCCTTCTGATAGTGAAGACAGCAACCGTTCCAGGATTGTCGCCGACCCCGAGTGACAGTCCACTTCAATTCAATATGTGTGCAACGTATTTTCTGGTCAAATGCCCAAATCTTTTCATAGGAGTTCGGTGTATTGGCGCACTACTGTGTCGCTTCGTCATGGGGTGTACTCTTGCGTCTGTGCTTCTATGTTCTAAATTTTGGGTCATGCAGTTATGTGCACGGTGGTCGAACCAACTGGCCCGATCTTCCACTTTGATTTGCACGGTGGTGTTTCTTTATTACACGTTCCGCTCTGCCCTCCGTTTTTAGCGTGCCCGCCCCTCGTGCCCTCGCGTTATTCTTTGTCCTCGTTCCGTGACCGAGCCCGGAGCGTGTAATGAAAGTGGTTCTTGCTGCTTTCAAACTACACAGGCTTCCTGTTTAGTCGACGGCTGCGTTTAGCTCTGCGTTGCCACAAACTTTATTCGCTTTGTTACGATCTGTTTCCTCCTTCAAATGTTGATGTAGGAAAGTGCTGCAGGTTTCCTGGCAGCACGGGAATATCCATGACGTACTGCTGGAAGTGTGTAAAATACCTTTGTTCAAAAAACAAGAGAAATTGCTTTCTTTTGTACCACATTACAACACGAGTGCGACCAGTCATTGTCATGTGGAAATAAATATTTGAGTTCGAATCGCAATGAATATCTTTCCCCTTCAACTTGTTCTTTATTGGCTTGTTGTTGCAAATGTGCAAGGTACCTTTTTTTTTCTGCTAACACAAACTGTAAACATCCACGAAAGTTATTTTATATGGTAGTACAGCTATTGTTACGCTCCCGTGCAACTCCATGAATAATATTATGACGAAACGAAAAATTGTGCGGTAAAGGAGTATACCATACAGATAAAAAAATTTAAAAAATCGGCCGGGCGCTGGGAAGGAGGTTCAGGTAGAACTCCTCACCCCCCTTCGCTGCGCCAATGAAAATGAAGCCCCTAGAAGCACGGCCTGGCGTAAACAAACGGGAATCTCACCGGCGTCACCGCAAGCCACGCGTCCACCCTGCTGGTGGCTACCACCGTGTACTAAAACAAACGCCGGAAGCGCGCTGCGGATCACGCGGCCGCGGTACGGTGGCGAGTAACGGCACAGAAATGGCCCTCTGCGTTGAGGGCGGCATAGCCAGAGGAGGGGCACACCAGGCACGTGCCCCCACACCCCCCCACCCCACCCCACCTTGAAATTTTTCGTAACAGGTCTGCGTGCGCTACAACTAACCTAGTACCGCAGCTATTACTAAAGCTCTCACATTAAGACACAGAACAGACGCCCACGCAGACGCATTAAAACTTCACCGCATTCAGATACTCAAACCACGCCTAAGAACACAGTAGCAATAACGCATGTTCTAATTGCCAAATTTTCAGAACACTTCCAAAGGTAAAAAACATTTTCTAAAAGCACTATCTCATTCGAACCATCCTCACTACCAATTAGAAACATAAAAAAATCAATACCGGACTGCCTGAAGTTGCTTGCAGGTGTGCAACCAAATTTAAAGACATTCCCTCTCACGCCAAAATCGGACCCTGTGGCCGCTCCAAACGGTCTACACGTAAACATACAGAGAAAGCTACCAACGTAAAAAGTTCAGCAACGAATTACATTCACAAGGTAACATATCGAACTTCATCCACGCTTCAGTCAACCTGCTTGATTCTACGTACGTGTGTCACTTGTAACAGACAATAGGCGCATACAGTTGAACCCCTCAATAACTAAAACCATCTAGAACGAAATTCTCGCGACAAGGAAGAAATCTGGCATCACCTTCGAACGCCCATAGAGTTCAATGCATTTGCCCCCTCTCGACAGCGAAGAGATTTTAAAAAAGCACTCCCGCAATAGCCAGTGTTTCAGGTAGTGATGCGCCACATTGTTTTCAAACCGTGAGCAAGTTGGGCACCAGAAGTTCGAAAATTGGAGCACCGCTCATTCGACAAGTCGGGCGCTTATATGCACGTTTCCGCCAACACGCATCGGTGCGACCATGGGTGCGACCACCTATGTTTACATTCGGTCAGATGATGATGATAGCAACACTACTTATTTTTTTTTTCGCTAATAACATTTTTTTGCTGACGCCTCTGTTGGCAACTACGTCGGCACATGACGTCTCAAGTGACGACACCCACGAAAGTGACATCATGCCGACAGACATTCAATAGATTGCCTAACTGCTTGCTGCCGCGCGTCTCTCCGTGTGCACGCCAAGATCTCCCGTGCTTTGCTTACGTGCAGTGTTGTTTGACCTTTCAGAAAGATGCCGCCTCCTATTAAAAAGCGTAAGTTTTTGAAGCTTGAGGAGAAGTCTAGAAACGTAACCGAAGTTGCGAAAGGTATAAAACAGGCGGATATTGCAGAGTTCGGCATCCTGTGCAGGCTCTACAATTGTCAAAGCGAAAGACGACATAACGGAGCTCAAATCGAAAGACAGCGTAATGGGGCTCGAGCAGTCGAGCTCTTTCAAAGCAACGTGAAACAGAACAACATCAGCGACTTCTTTAGATATATTTTGGTTGTGCGAAGTAATTCGTGTGCGTTTTAAATGCGAAGCATTCCTTAGCGAACCTCTGGCACTTTGAGCGTTCCTATCTATCTATCTATCTATCTATCTATCTAGCTGCCTACGTCTGGGTGCTCTCATGATGGCCTCCTTAACTTAGTGTAGACCAAGGATTTGACGAATATGATTGCCGGGTCATGACATGAATAACGTTAAAATTTTGTCGCGTACGTCGTCAAACCCTTTCTACTAGACACCTGTGGCACATACCCGTTTACCACGGGCCGCGGTGTACGGGTATGCGCCACAAGTGATTGACAGTTTATATGTACCCAGGAATGGCGAGAACAGACACTGATAGCTTAAATGCTAGAGCGTTAAGGAAAACCAACGTCGGCAGCTAGCGTTCACTCAACGAATGGAAAGAATGAAAATTAGGATCCCAGCAGGAATCGAACCCAAGCATTCTGCGTAGCAATCAGGTATTCTACCACTGAGCCACGCCAGGTCTATAAACTGGTTTGGAAAAACAGCCTACGCAGGCGTAATATCGGTGCAACGTCAATTGTGGTTGTGGTGCTGGCTATCTAATTTTACAAGAAAGCAATAGACACTACATGATACTCCTACGATGTGTACTCCTACGATACAGGCGTCATATGAGATTAACGTCTGTAGTTCCAGTGTTGGCTCTGCTTTTATAGCAGTCTAATAAACATTGCGTTTGTATTCCTATGATTCAGCAAGCACCGCGCAATTCGCAAGCGTCACTGAGACTGTTTAAAGTTCAAGTTCTTTACGTTGTTCACAGTGCGTTGCAGATATACATTTCTAGAATTTGTTGTACATTGCGTCTTTTGCTCATTTTTGCCAGTTCAATTCACCTTCACACACATTTTTAGCCGTATATAATAATGTTTGCAAATTTAGTTATATTTCTTTACTTAAGTGTCACCGTTGTGTTTACAATCTACAGCACTCTTTTGTAGCCTTCCTGATGTCGACCTACACTGCTGTGCGTTTTCGTGCATTGTTTCGATTACTTTTGTATCCTCGGATATTTTGTAGCATGCATCACTCGTCGAGGTATTATGTTGTGATGTCGTGAAATATCATAGTTGGAAAGTATGGTCGATTTGATGAGGACTGCTGGCGATAGCATAAATACAGGGTGTTTCAAGAAATGTGTCCAACTTTCTAAAAAAATCAGGAAAATGCGATATTTGCTCGGGGCTTTCAGAACTGCTTTTTCTGTAGCGGCAGGAATCTTAAGGTAGTTAAGGACACCATTTAGGACAGTAATTAAGAAAGTTACATTAATTAACTTTTTAATTAGTGGAGTTAGGTGATTGTGTCAAATGGGAGAATTGAAGTTCTTCATACGAAAAACCCATTCGAGCTTTGAGATTTCGAAAAAGCGTCCTCTAGTAATTGTTGTGGCGTAATGAAATTCAACGAAATGCAACGGCTTTCAACAGCGAAAGCCATCGAATTCAGTTGAATTTCATTACTTCGTAATTATTACTAGAGGCTGCTTTTTCGAAATCTCAATGTTGGGGTGGGTTTCTGGCACGAAGAACTTCAATTCCCCAATTTGACACAGTCACCTAACTCCACTAATAAAAAAGTTAATTAATTTAACTTTCTCAATTACTGTCTCAAGTCATGTCTCTCACCATCTTAAGATGCCTAGCGCTACAGAAAAAGTCATTCACTCATTTTGGACGTCTCAGAAGAATATGGCAGTTGTGTTCTTCCATGTTTCTGTTTAGGTTTCGTCATTGAACTAGATTGAATTTCATTACTTCGTAATTATTATTAGATGCTACTTTTTCGAAATCTCAAAGTTGGGTAGGGTTTCTGGCATGAATAACTTCAATTCTCCCATTTGACACAACCACCTAACTCCACTAATTAAAAAGTTAATTAATTTTACTTCTTTATTTACAGCCCCAAATAATTTCTTTAGCCATCTTAAAATCCCTGCCACTACAGAAAAACCACTTCTGAAGGCAGCAATCAAATATCGCATTTTTCTGATTTTTTGAGAAGGTTGGACACATTTCTTGAAACACCCTGTATATGAACGCCAGCAGGGCCGTAGCCGGGTCGAAATTTTCTAGGCGCGGCATACCCCCTCCCCCCTTCCTTTCCACTCGTGTTTTGATGTAGATACTACCATAGGCGTGCGCAGGGTTCCCCATAAGGGGGGGGGGGGGGGGGGCAAAGGTTCATCGCAGCGCCCCGCCACCCTACTAAGTCAATTTATGGGGCAGATTTTGCGCCCCCCCCCCCCTCTTAGGTGATTAGGGGGGGGGGGGGGGCAGCCCCCCCTGCCCCTCTGTGCGCACGCCTATGGGTACTACAGTGAACGAAGCAACTAACCCTTCGGCTTTATTAAAGCAGAAAAATGACGAAGATATCTTTCCGCGCATGCTCTCCTTCGTTTTGTTTTCTTTACCGACGGCATATAACGCCCCCCGAAAGATATTTCCAGCTACGCCACTCAACGCCAGTGCGTTCTATTTTGGTACAGTTTATGTAAGCTCGCTTGGATGTTTCCATGTAGCTCGACGAATACAATGTAACCATCTCATAAATATAAATACAGAAATAAATATATTAATACCAGTCCTTCGAGAAAATTGAACGGGACTGTACTAAATTTCCTTATTTGTACCCACAAAGGGTTGTATCAATGTCATGCAAGCCACGCACGTTATTTCTCTCAGAAACTCGAATACAGTGCGCGACTTTTGTGTCGGGAACGCTTTGCAGTGCGCACTCACGTGTAGCAAGATCTACCTGATACTTGCACGTTACACGCACACAGGAGCGCTCCTTCTTTGCTCCAGAAATGAACGTTCGTGCACTGTAAAGAATAATCCCAGCGAAATTTATACACCCTCGGCTGGTCTAAACCATCGTAAGGCATGCAGGGTATCACGTTTT
>NW_023615886.1:0-18387 GCF_013339695.2 Rhipicephalus sanguineus | reverse complement strand
ACTGCTGTTTTCAACCTCTTGATACCCGCCACGGTGGTCTAGTGGTTATGGTGCTCGACTGCTGACCCGCAGTCGCGGGATCGAATGCCGCCGCGGCAGCCGCATCTTCGATGGAGGCGAAAATGCTATAGGCCCGTGTACTTAGATTTAGATGCCCGTTCAAGAAACCCACTTGGTCGAAATCCCGGAGCCCTCCACAACGGTCTCTCATAATGGTATCGTGGTTTGGGCCATTAAACCCCAACATTAATTAATTTCACCTCTTGATGGGAGGACGCAACGTTGTCCCCGTCTCGCACGGGCGTTGACTATGTCGAACATGAAGACACCGCCGTGCGGGTCAAAGTTTGCCAGGTTCGTCCGATTTGCGATTGCACTGCACCGTGGCTTGTTCGCGCCATTCGGGCAGTGGGTCCAGCGGCATGGAACGCCTCTCCCGTGGAGTTGAGGGCGTCCTGCAGTGCTTGCCAGGCCTGCGATCCCTCATCAGGGCGTCCAGGTCGAGTTCTGCCGGTGGTAGACCTTTCGGCAGCGCCACGTGTTCGTCAAGCAGCGGTTTCACCTGTCCTTCGGAACGCTGTATCAGCTTGTACCTGCTCGAGAGAAGTTCATTTGATTTTGTTTTACTGACATATAGATTCGCAAGCCTCAGCAAGTGGATGCCGTACCGTGTTGCGCAAACGCACTAACTAAATTTCGGACCCCTGTGCCTTGAATGTAATGTGTCATGCAGAAATGCTTTCTTTTTCACATTTCGTTTTTTCCCCCGCAGTTACGGTGTTTTGTATTGTTTTTATTTCCCTCTTCCTCTTTCTTGCTCCCTTGCGCTCTCCTTCTTTTTTTCGCGCAAGAAATGCGCCGTGCTGCATTGCTACGATGAAATGTATCTCATCTTTTTGTTAGCATGCATTCCTGTAGCTATTTTTCGTTTGTAGTATAAGAGGTGGACTACAATGTTAATGTTTCCCTATGTGACCCATCCTCCACCTAGCGGGATTTCGGGAAAGGATTTCTAAGCTTGAGTTCTTGCCTGCCAGAGATGATGGCCGACAGCTCGTCCCGATCCCCGAGCTGCAGGAGAGCCTCGCTGCGTCCTACGCCTTTTCCTGTGGACAGCTCATACCATAGGTCACTGCCGTCTACGTCACCCAGCTCCGAAACGTTGCCACCTGGGAGAGACATAAGGAAGAAAACAAAAAATTGCAAACTAAGATGGAGAAGACATAGACGGATTCAAACAAAAAAATTACAGTGGCTTAGCCCGCTATGCCAGGATATATGTAGCGTTAGCTAAGTTTCAGCTGATTATTCTTAGCTTAAATTTCCTGGTTGTCAAGCTTCTCCGCTTTTCTGCACCGGTTAGCAGCATTTGCGCTCTCCTTCTCCATGGCTATACCACACTGGAAAACGCCAGCCAGCCGGTCTGACAACTGGCTAACCTCCCTGTCCTTTCTTTTTCTTTTCCTCCTCCTCCTCCTCCTCCCCGCTATATGTATACCCCCACTGATACGTCTGCGTATGCACGCATAATGAGAGCCGCTATCAAGCGGCTCCAGCGCAGCGTCAGACGGCCACTGCGCAACGGAGGCGCACAGCTGGGCGCGCCAATGCGAACGCGCCAATGCGTCTGCAACTGCTATGACGTCACTCCTCTGGAATGCGCAGACCGGCGCGGCGCGCACGGCGGCGGCTCCGGTGGGTCAGCCGTGCGCCGTGTGCCGTCACTGGTCCTCGCGCATGCGCAGCACGGCTCTCCAACTGCCACGCGAAACTGCTCCGCCTCGGCCAGTGTATTTAACGCTACATACAGACACATCCGTTCTTTATTTATTTTATTTATTGATTGATTTATTTACAACAAGAATGTTGCGGGATACCAGGGGTAAAAAGCTGAACAATCAGCTTGAGGGTGTCCTGGCCACCCTACGCGTATGTTAGCGTAAACGGTAGCTACAAACAACAACTACAACAACAAAATGCACACATTATTGCACATGGCTCATTTCCATGCAAGAAGGAGTCTCCCTTTGGCCTAAATACGGCACCTGCGACTGCGTAAAGAGTTGGTCCCCAGTCCACCGTGTGCATCAACTGCTGGGAGGGTGGTCTCGGCAGAGTGTCTCGAAGGCTGGCTGACCACAGCAACGCCGTCGTCCGCACCCCGCCTTCCCAGGCGCCTTCCTTGGTCCCTCGCAGAGGCCAGTTGTTGCCACCGTTGGGCAGTTCGCTGTTCACTGTTGCCAGTGGTGCAGCCCCATTGTCGCTCGCGAACACCACCACGCTGCGGGCAAGCATGTCCCGCTGCTGCAGGGCCGCCAACACTTGTCCCACGGACTCGTCCAGAACGTCCAGGGCTCCTGCGCATGCGCCGTGAAATGGACGTCCGAAAGAAGTTTCCGTTTAGCTGCATTAGTAACTCGCTTTTTTTTTTTTTTGAAAACTAAAAGAAATGGAAAAGGCCTTCAGCACGTATCTCACGCCAGAAAAGACCACTGCGGGTAACTCCCGTATCTAATAAAAGGTATTGAACCCCGACGGCGGCAAGTTATCTTTTCGTCCACTTTACTTTCTTCACATGTATGTCATAATTACTGTAAATACATTCCCTCTATACTTTTGTTTGTATTATTGTCTATTAGTTCTCATTATATTGGGTCTAACAAGGAATACGAGCCCTTAGAATCTTCCTTCTTTATGTTCGTATTGAACTCACATTCATATTGAACAAGTAGAGCAAAAGACGGGGACACAAGAAGGCACAGGACGACCAGACGAGTACTGTTCTTTCTTGTGTCCCTGCCTTTTGTGCCACTTGTTGAATATGAATTCCGACAAACTCGCCCAGATTTCAGTTCTAGTAAGCAAATGGGACGTACTGGTTGCTCAGTGCATAGGCGTGCTCACAGGGGGCCAGGGGTGCCCCCCCACCCTCAGTCATTCTAAGAGGGCAGGAAGTCAGCCCCATGTCTTCGCTCATTCGTACCCTTAATCTCATTGTTTAGTGCGCATAGTTATGGCCATGCAGGTTTTTGACGACAATGGCTGCCTAGGACCCCTAAAGTTGCATTCCAAGAACTATACACTTCCTAACGTTACACCCGGACAGTCGCGGACCAAAGGTAGGCTTTTGTGAGGAGCACTTCATCGCTCCATTCACAGTTCAGCATCCATTGCGATGCTTCTCTTTCGGAATCGTCCAGCTGGGATGGGTAGGGGTGTGGTGAAACTTGGCCTTCCCTAACGGGTAACCCTGCTCACGCCTATGGCTCAGTAGCAACGAACTCACCGGCCAATACGGTGCGATTGTGTTGCTCGATGTAGGCAAACTTGTCCGTGTTCTCCCGGGGCGCCTCGGTGGTGCAGTTGTCACAGGTGGCGTGGATGCCCTGGTGACTCAGGAACAGGACAGCGGCTGTGGGCCCAGGAGGAACAAAGAAATATAGTACGCGCTATTATTTATCGTATTTCTTTTACAATTTATATATTTCCTCTATGCATTACTTATCACACGTAGATGCTTCACTCTTCTCTTATGGTCTCTGATGGAGAGGATAGTAGTCACAAATAAAAAAATATATATATAAAAAAAGTTGGTAGGAAAATGCGAGAAAAATACGTAAGCATTAAAGGGACAACAAAGAGGAGAACGATTTTTCTTATATTAGCAAATTACTCTTTCACATTTCCACGGTCACCACACTTGCCGCGAGAAGGCGCTATGAGGAGCGAGAAAACGCGCAAAGGGAAAAATGAACGTGGCAACGCCGCTTTGACATTCCCGCACCAAACGCCGTGACATCGTAGATTTTTTACCGCGAATTTTGATCGTGAGAATTTGAACGTGAATTTCTCCTATACTAATAAACCTATGATGGTGAAACGACCGACATTACAGTTCTAAGAGTACAATTTATCGATCTAAACCGATTCATTGTTTCACTGTAGTATCCCTTTAAGTCGGTCCTCTTATGTTCAATTACGTGACTTAAATATTCCCTCTCCTCCTTTGACGTAACTCCCGCTTCTGTCACGTGATTTCAGCATTACACCCCAGTGCCGTTATAGCACTGCCGGTTCGTCACGTGATTTCTGGGTACCGGACTCTTGTCTTAATGTCACTTATTATTCCCACTGCAGATCTTCACTTCCGTTTCCAACTTCCGGCTTTAAGTTCACTTCCTGATTCCACTTCCGGTTTCTACCTAAGCTGAATCTCGTCAGCACGTTCTTCCGGTTAGAATCATTGAAATAATGCATTGGTTTGAACTTAGTTAAACTTCATTTAGCATTTACCTCTTTATATGTTTTATATACATCACCTCAACCTCGCGCAGGTTTCACCGCGATAACTCACGTACAGTGGCGTAGGCAGAAACTTTTATCGGGGAGGCGGGGGGGCGACACGCCTTTGATCCGACGTGGGTTCCGGGCAGGTAAGTGGGATCCAGTGTCATTTTGTGCTGTGTATTCGATGGAAGAAAAAAATATCGGGGGAGGGGGCACGGGCCCGGTGTGCCCTCCTCCCCCCTGGGTACGCCATTGCGCACGTACAGTGCCTGCCAATATTAGTTGCAACATGCTGCCCGTGGTAAAAGCCAACAAGGCACGGTGGCGACGACGTAGAAATCATGGACATAAGCAATGTTTCGACTACTGGTATTTCCAAAACTAATTTCACGTTCGCCGGTGTTACAGTAAGGGCTTGGGATCCCTTCAACCATTGCCACCGTGATGCAATCACATTGAGCGCCACTGTACAAGTCTTTCCGTATTGGCACTCCTAATGCTAACGCATAAATCGAAATTGACAGGCTGACCTTTCGAAGATCGTGTTCGGCAATGATCTGCGTGGCCCGACGGGTAAACGCGTGCGTGGAGTAGACGCCGTTCAGGTCGGTGACGGGCTGCATTGAATGACCAACGTTGTGCCAGAGGTCAACGCCGCAGTGACCTTGCTGCATCAGGTCACCCACAAGGCCAGGTCATCCGGCAGCATCCGTGACGTGCGAGGAGAGAGCAACGAAAACGTTTGTTCTACGACGAAGTGAAGGCAACTGACAACTATCATCTCTCTTCTGGATGTCAGTTTAAGTTTTAAACAACTTTGACTGTAATGTTACGGCTTATAGGTACTCGGAACCATAGCAGTGGCGGATCCAGGGGGGGGGGGGGGGCGATTGGGCGATCGCCCCCCCCAAAGCTATAAGCCAACCCAACCCCCCCCCCACCCCGCTTTTTCACCTCACATCCCAATCCGAGACTAGGGAAGCACCCCTCACACAGCCCAGCGCTTTTGTTAAGAGCGAAACAGGCTTTCTAGAAAAGATTTCTTCTGCGTCCTGCATCTTTCAAATAGGCACCGACGAGCACAAGCCTCAACTATTTTGCTAAAGCAACTGCTGCCTTTATGGAAGCGAGCTAAAGTTTCCTCCCCACTCCCAGGGCCATCAGCTCTTCAGCAAAGCGAGGGGTCTTCAAATTCTCCCATCTTTTTCTCAGAGACAGGAGTCTGTTCTGTGTCATTCAAACTGGCATCTTTCGTCCCACCACGGCCGGGCTAGACTGCACGTGCGCGCTTGAGCGCGCACGTGCAGTCTAGCCCGGCCGTGGTCCCACAAAGCGTGCAGAACAAGTTACCTTTTAGTCAACCTTCAGCGGCTGGTCCAAAAAAAAAAAAAGAAGGAAGGCAGGCAGTGGTGCTGTGAATTATATTCGCCGAAGTACCGAGCAAGCCTCCGAGAGCACGTGCGCGGGGTATAATCGAGCGCGACTCCGAAAGCTCCGTTTGACCGTCCTTAGGCTGCGGAGATAGAAAGGGCATTTTCTGGCAACACGACCGGCCAGAAAAAAAGGCAATGGGGAGGAGGGGGCGGGGTAACAAAGGGAGGCTTACTCCGAAACTACGTTCAAGGAATACTAGAGCTTGCCGTTGTGGGAATACTCATTTATCGAGCAGGTGGCCTGCCCTTCCCTCTTTCACCCTCCTCTTACCAACAACACTGATACGTGTTCCCCAATGTTTAGCGGAAATATGCGAAATTTTAGATAATGAAATGGCACTGAGCAATGCAACTGAGAACAAAAATAATGAGCATTTGGCTACTAACGTGAAGTTTTAAAGTTGGGCAACGCCCCCCTCCCCCCCCCCCCCCCAACAACCAACCGCCCCCCCCAAAGCAAGCGCCTGGATCCGCCCCTGAACCATAGTGGTTATTGTCTGTGTTTAAACGAACGAAGAAAATGGCTAAACATGGTCATTCCACTCACAAACGTCCCAGCCATTTTGGTGACCATCTCAAATGTATCCGAAAAAAAAATCGTGCTGATTTATTGCATGAAAGCCGTGAATGGCCAGAATATCTTGGAGAAAAAGCTCTTGGTCACGTGGGAGCCTTCCACGTTTCGCAGAATGTCGTCTGAGTGTTGTAAGAAAATTTATTCTTAAAGTATCGAGTCTCGTTTCAATGCCAAATTTCTTTCCCATATTAAGCAAAGGCGTTTGTGTGAGGTGTTCAAAGCTAATGAATATTACTGAAAATTTTCCGCTATATACGCCCCCAGAAATTTGGCCGAAATGTTCTATTTTTTTCATTTTTTACATTCTAATATTGCGCTCGCTATGTATGAATATCTGAGTAATAAATACTTCCTCTGCGGAAGGCATATTTTGCGTTAAAATATTTTCAGGCCACTGAACTTGCTAAATTTTTCGAAAAAGAAGCACAAATTTGGGGAAATCATCATTTTCGTCTTTATTGGGATGCACTTTATACCACGTGGTGCTCCAATTAAAAATCAGCTCTATACCTCTATTGAAAGTAACTAAATAGTTCCTCTTTTATGGCAAGTTTTATCACTACATATTTTTAAAGAAACAATATTATTATGTAAATTCCTCATTGATGGCAATGGCCAACTTCAATAAGGAAGCTGCCGTATACCTGAACAAATGTGAATATAGCCGTCAACGGAGAACTTGAAAACTTAGTTTTTTCCTTAAAACAAAAAAAAATGAATGATAGAACTTGCCAAAGAATAGAAACTATTTATTTGCTTTCGATCTATACAGGTATAAAGCTGATTTTAAGTTTGAGCACCCCGTGGTGTAAATTGCATCTCAATATGGACCAATATGATGATTTTCTGAAATTCGCGATTTTTTTCGTGTAAAATTGAGAAACTTCAGTGGTCTCACAATATTTTAACGCGAAATATACCTTCCGCAAAGTAAGTTTTATTACTCAGTTATTCATACATAGTGCTGTATTGCAAGAGCAAAAATGCAAAACAGAACATTTCGGAGAAATTTCTGGAAGCGTATATGGCAGAAAAATATGCGTAATATATTTAGCTTTGAACACCTCAATGTACCGCCTTTGCTTAATATGCAAACCAAATTTGGTATCTAACCGAGAAATGTCCTCAGAATAAATTGTCTGACAAACAACACTCAGACGAGATTCTGCGAAATACGGAAGGCTCCCATTAACAAAAAGCTTTTTTCCTCTCCAAAATACCCAGGCAGTTCGCTGTTTTCCATGAAATATTTTTTTTTTTCGAATACATTTGAGATGGTCACCAAAATGGCTGGGACGTTTGGCGTGGAATGACCCAACAGCGAGCTATCGAATGACCAATAACGAACAGCCAAAACACTTACCTCTTAAAAGCGACCAACCCTTATAAAATTCGCATTAATCGTCATTAAATTTTTTATTGGCAAAAGCTGATACAACGTACGGACGGTAATTTAAAACTGGTTACCCTATTTATAAACGTCCTAAATACCTATTGCCAACATTCTGTTGACTAGTGGACAACGATAATGAATTGAAATTCGCTTCATAACTTTCAACAGATGCTGAATGAATCTTAAATTGTCAGAACAGGGCTTCGCCAATCGGCTGTGACCAAATAGTACATTTCGGGCACCCACCCATTCGACGCTGTGGTTGAAGTAGAAGCCTCCGAAGTTGTAGTAGCCGAAGAACGTGTCGAAGCCGCGCCAAGTGGGCGTGTGCTCGACGCTCGAGTACCCCAGGTGCCACTGCGTGTTTTAGATATATTTGTAACTTGCGTGTGGGTCATTTGTTGCAGCATCATGCCTAATTGTCAATGGGGACAGGGAAGGTGACATCATTGTGTCGTCGAAAAGCAGCTAGAGGAAATCACTTATATAAGCGATTGATTGACTGTTGGTCTTTCTGGTTGACTGACTTACTGATTGATTGATTTATTGATCGGTCAATCGGTCAGAAAGCATATCAACCACACAGAAATCTATCGCCTCACTAATTTACTCAAGCTGCTTTCCGATGATGCAATGTCACATCTGCTGTACCTACACAAAACGATAGATAGATAGATAGATAGATAGATAGATAGATAGATAGATAGATAGATAGATAGATAGATAGATAGATAGATAGATAGATAGATAGATAGATAGATAGATAGATAGATAGATAGATAGATAGATAGATAGATAGATAGATAGATAGATAGATAGATAGATAGATAGATAGATAGATAGATAGATAGATAGATAGATAGATAGATAGATAGATAGATAGATACTCTTTTTTTATGTATACTTAACCCGTAATTCCATGACTAAAAGTTATCTGTTTGCAAGCTTACATTTGACGCACACACGTTGCGGTTAAAGAAGCCTAATGACATTGCATATCACACTAGCATACCTTGCCGATCATGTGCGTGCTGTATCCGAGTCGTTTCAACCATTGCGGCAGTAGCTCGAAGCGCAGCGACAGCGACTGCTCCGAGGCAGGGGGGTACGCCACGTAGCCAACGTCTGCATCGAATCAGGCAATCAGTATCGTGTTGGAGAAAAACAAATTAGACAACTTAGCACACGAATGAGGCGTGCATCGACGTTAAGTCGTCACTGCATCCTTTTTCACTCGCTCCTAAAAGCTCCCATCAAATTTCTGCGCTGGATCGAACATTGAAGAGTCATCAACTTTTTATCCACAACCGCCATATTCGTACTAATAATTATTTCCTGCTCTATCTCTTTACACCCACTTCCATTTCCTACACTAAATATCGAGCCAGGCTTGCGAAAATAGCACCATCTTCTTTCTTCCTTAGATTAGATTAGATTATTGTCAGCGTAGGACACTACAGAACACCGTAATGCAGTACATAGAAGACGTACTCGTGCGAGCCGGATATACAGAGGTGAGCAGCGCCGTCCGCGAGGGTGTGCAGGTGGACGCCGAGTAGTGGCGCTGCAGTATGACACCAGTGGCCGCCAGGGCGTCGATGTTGGGCGTCGGAATCTGTCGAGACCCGTGGAAACTGACGTCGTTCCAGCCCTGCACGTCGGAGGGCTTCGAGTCAGTAACATCGGATCATATTAAGGCGCAAGCCTTATACGTCTCATCCAATCAAGAAATTTCGAGATTTGGCGAGACATCGCGAGACAGCGGCGTCTCGCGATGTCTCGCGACTAGTTACCGAAACCAACCGCACTAGTTACCAAACTATAGTTACCAAAATATTCCTTCCGAGTTCTCATGGTTAGTTCACAATACTTTTCTCTTCGTCGTGCATTACTTGAGACGAAACTGGCAAGAAGATTCCGCCACCACGAATGTTGGACATCGCGATTTAATGAGGGCACGTACTCACAATGTCATCAGCCAGAATGAAGATGATGTGCGGAGGCGTTGAAGAATCGGTAGATGTTGATAGACCACATGTCCCGAGGCACACCCAGACAACTGCGCAGCTTCATAAAACAAAATTGAAAAAAAAAAAAATGTGTAAATATTTTGGCCGCTTTCCAAGGGCATTCCCGGTGGTCTGGCTAAGCCGCGTTGCTACGCAAGAATGCAACTGAGTGCAAGGCATTGAATTTCGCAAGTAATAATGCTAGAGGACGAGCAGCGATGAAATTTCAGCATCGCTAAGAAGGCAACGTTCACGAAGTACGTAAAATAAATGCAAATAGGTGTTTGTAAAAGGAATTCGTAATATTCATCTCATGTTAGGTATATGTTAACTTAAATTGATTATAAACTGATTATAAATCAATACTAGTGATAAATAAAAGTAGTGTTGAAGTAGCCACGTGACGCAGTGCGGGGCTAGATTTTTAAAGAGGACCTGACCTGACGGCGAGCACAAACAAATACATAAGTTTAGATGAGTAAGTCTCGGCACATAGCCTCCTATAACCAGGTAGAAAGGTATCGAAGGACCCAGCTATAACTTTTCTGCGTGTCGCGAAGTAGTAGTTAAGTTGTCTAGTTCAGCTGTACCGTTGGGCAGTCCGAAAGAAATCGGGCTCTTAGAATGGCCGTTGTTCCCAATCAGTGCGACTATAGACTTTGAAGACCCTGCCGCTTGTGTAACCAGCAACACATATCGAAACAAGACCGAAGTTCAGGAGGAGATGAAGGCCCCGAAGAGATGAAAAATTTTTGAACAGGGTTGTCGCTAGGGTAAACGTTCCGACAAATGGTCTTGTCTTCTTCAACGCAGCAACCTGGTTGGGAGTTGTTGCCTCCATGGCAACAACTCCATGGTGGTTCCATGGCGACAACCCGTGTTCACGAATTTGTCATTTCAACACTGAGCACCTCTTTAGCAAAGCTAACGCGTTTAATTCGTCCGCTCTGCCGCAGGCTATTGAATATTGGAATTGTCGTCCAGACACAGAAAGCTAATGTTGTTAATCCCGTGATTTTTAGACATTAATTAACAGCACTTTTTAATTATTGATTTGGAATTGCTTATGCGAACATGTCATTTGAACGTGTTTCAAATTTATCTACCTGTACATTTAAAATTTTCTCTCAGCCCGAATCGTACAAACTACATACGACCTTTACCGCTAACAATCGTATTAGACCCATTACCATACTATGAACATATGTATAACGAGGTTCTTGCTCATTTTCATTGTGTAACCTTTTGTAACCTCCCTTCACGCAATATTCCACCTCAGAGCCTGTGAAGACCTTGAAAAATCACATTTTCACCTCAAGGGCGAAGCAATGTAACCTTCGCAATGTAATTGCTTATTTTTACGTTTCACTTTTGTTGCGTTTCATTGAGTAGAGATGTTTTTTGCTTTAGTCTTGTTCACGTATAAAATAGCATGTTTTTTTTTCGTTGTTTTGTATTTTTCATGTTGTAACCCGCTCCCCTCTGTAAAGCTTCGGCGATTGAGGGTAACAAAATAAATAAATAAATAAATAAATGCGATAGCTACAATTTGTTATGTTACAAGAAGTAAGGCCGCTCCAGGGAGAGAGGCGGTTTTTCCACAGTCTCTTCGCGTTGAGAGCACAGCACGTAGAAGGGCTTACTAGCCGTCTGCTAATGCTTGCCAAGATAGCGCGAGCGCCAATGATCGCGACCGCGCCCTTATAATGAGTTCACAGTTGCTGCTCGAGCGACACTCCCTCCCCCCGCGTTTCTTCATGCTCCTTCAAGGTGGGCGGGGCTTGTCCCCTCTGCTTGAGCAGAAATCGACGGCCCGCCCCGCACGCGGTTTGATGTTATCGCATGCGCGCTCCGTACGACGGAGATGGGTCGGCTCGTTTCGCCTCTGCCTCAGCAGCGTTCGATGGCCCCGCTCGCGCGCTTTTACCCGCGGTTAGAACATACGATGCGCGTGGTGATGTTATCGATTTGGACTTTACACGATACATGACGGCGACGGGAAAAACCCGTCGAGAGTGTCCATATAATTGTTATCGCAATATAAATAAATAATAAATAATAAATAAATAAATAAATAAATAAATAAATAAATAAATAAATAAATAAATAAATAAATAAATATGCAGATTTACCTGAGAAAGGCGTTGTCAGACATCGCATGCGCAGCGTACTGGCGCTTCCAAGCGATGCGCGGTATATATACGCCTTAGCTGTAGCCTTCTCGTTACTGCAGAACTGCTGGAATGCTCTAACAAGCATGGATCACCGCATTGTACTGTGTTAGTCACTAGCCCGCACAGGATCCCTAGCTGACACTAATAGGACGCCGGATTTTCGTTGAGGGAGGGTTCAGATTGTGCGCTCCGCAATTTGTAGTCTCTACGCTCCGGTAAGTCAGCCTTCTTTATTTTCTGTGCCGTGCCCATCCATTCCCGACCGCGTAGGGCGAATTCCGACGAAAAATACGAATAAAGAAAGGATAGAAACAGTGGCGTAGCCAGATACTTCTTTCGAGGTTCAGGGGGCTCGACCATTCTTTATGTATGTTCGAGCGTGCGTTTGTAGGTTTGCGTATATATATACACATGCAAAATTTAAAAAATATCGGGGAAGTGGGGGGTGTTGAACCCCATCCCTGGCTACGCCAGTGGATAGAAAGGTGATAAATGTTAATCCGGAACCCACTCTCTTAGGAGAGCGATTCTTTGGACAGGTTGGTTGTTCATGTTCATATTCATACTCTGTCTTTCGATCGCTTTCCCCTTTCCACTTCCTCTCCTCCTTTCCCGGCCCTTTACAAGAGTAAAGCGAAATATGTACAATTCCAAAAATTTAACAATTTCTCAAAGTGTCTATGTTGTTTATAAGACGCCATCCAAACCATGAATCTCTGTAAGTATACCCTCGCACCCCCCCCCCCCCCTATATATCATACAACCGAAGCCGAAGGTGGCTCACCCCTCATGTACATCACAGTGCTTTAGCCAGCAACGTCAGTGACCGGTTATTGACTCTATGCGTAGGGGGGACACACGGAGGCCCACAGCAACGTGGGTGCATGATGTGATCCAGCTGTGCAACTCGATCGACCCACTGAAATACGATATGACCACTCACTTCCGTTTCCCGACACAGGCGGCGCCACGACGTGAGTCACTGGCGGACGCTTTGGAGGTGGAGTCGTAAACTGTAAGGCAAAAGACGAAAAAAAAAAGGTTTCACGGCCAGTCGCAGCTGAGCTATGTGTCCTCTGGCTGGGGTCGAGGCTTCGCACTCTGCGGCACCCCTGTAGAAAATTTTATCGGTGTTACTTCCGAGTGGTGTCCCAACGTCCGTGCGTCTATTCCTCATGGGAAAAAAAAAACGTTAATGCGTCAAGTTTCTTGTAACAAGATCACACATTACACAGACACCGTACTCTTAACTTAACCGTACATTTCTAACTTCTGCATTATTAAGGCGAATGCATTAGATGCCTCATCAAACGCGAAAATTGACCGTCGGCCTCAACACGAGTGAAGCAAAAAACCATCATCACGTTATGACGTCACAGATCGACAAAATTTTGGGACATTAGCATGACCTCACTATGACGTCACCTAACGTGACGTTACATGATGAATCATACATGACATCGTTGCGTGGTCAGAGGTGGGCCGATCACTGAGGCCGTGATCTAGGTGAGGTGCACAAGGCCTGCAATGCCTCCGATCCTGGAGCCAGTGCAAAGCCACGTTAGGCGCACAAAGCTTTCGGAGGGGCGGGGCGGGAGCGGGGAGAGGATCATACATCCATGGAAGCAAAAGAAGAGGCTTTCACCTTCGATTGAGTAGTCTTAAGCGAATGCATAGGGACCCTGTGAGTTTTTTTAGTGTAGTACTTTAGGAGCCCGGTTTGTCGTTTGTAGATCTCATGTGGTGTGATCACGCTCACAATAAAGTGCTCAATACAGACCTAAAACAGGCTAGTAATGCTTGCTACCAGGTAAAATAAACGAACAAGGTCTACAAAAAATATAATTGACAAAGATAGCAAGGAGTAATTGTAATAATTAAGTTAAAATCGCTAAAAAACGCTTCGGAAACAGGGCTGATAACCGCGACACGGAAGAGAGGGCGCCACCGCCTAGCGCAGCGCACGATTTCTCCTCGCACAGGCTCTCTACGGCGCTACATCTGAAGGGGAAACAGCCTGTCGGAACTCGCTGCAGACGACGCGTATCTCAACTGCCGTAACTGAAGTCCCTAGATTTAGAGGGACTTAAGCCGTAACAAGCAATAAGTCGATAAGCGCACCAAAAAGTAGGGCACATGTCGCACACCGAGTTTTGCGAATCTCCCTAACAATTTTGTACTCGTGCCAGGGAAACCCTACACTGCCTACCTCATACATTGGCGTCATTGACGCTTTGGTAACGGAGCAGTGGGAACCCTACGAACGGGAATGGATGGGTTCCCGTGCTACGCACTTCCTCAGTTTCACAGTTGTGGAGCTGCATTTCGTTTTTTTTTTTTTTTGGTCTTCCCCAAGTTCCCTTGGCATGGATTCAGGCGTATTCTTCCTCACTGCGTGAGCTTGCTTCATTTGTATCCTAATAACGAGTTGCCATGCGTAGTGCAACTGGCCATATAGAAGTAATCTATAGAAACAACCTGCATCACCTAGCTCCAGGCCTAGAAACAACCGAGAAGCACCCGTTAGCCTTCAGAATTGCCAGTTTCGCCGTTTTAAGCCTTGCGCGGTTTAGTGCAAGCTTAGACTTGACTTCCTTTTTTAATTCCATGTCTCAGATCCCCATATTCAATAACCATATATTATCGTAAGAAAATTCTATATAAGTTTCATACGATCATAACGTTTTACATAACCGCGTATCCTCAGATGATCATATGTGTCACTTCTTATCATCGCATGGCCCTCCATGCCGTCGTAACATGTTATTGGAGATCCGGAGAAATTTTTTTCTCGTTATGATAGGTGTACATCTTCTCCGGCACAGATAGACGCCGCCCCGTTTTGAAGAGGGACAATTGTTTTCTCACCGCGTAGACTCATTGTCGCTTAGTTTTTAGATTTGATTATTTATATATAAGATAATTAAACGATATAAAGTAAACAAACATCGTTCTCTGAGTCACGAAGTATTTCACGAGACTCATCGTTAAGGTCTTGTTTTTACACACTCTTGCCAGTGCAATAGTGCGTTATTTTGAAAACCGGTTAATATACTGTCACGCCCGCTTCTTGTTTTATTTGAGTATTCGGGTTTGACCCGCAAGGGCGGTTAGCAACGCTCGACGCTGACCGTGCGGCAGTGTTCTAAGATTTACCAATGTAGTAGATCATTTTGTTAAGATTGAGCACATGACGCGATAGTCAAGATTATTCTAGAGCTTGCGCGGCCCCCCAGTGATAAGGCTGGAAAGTTCCATGTACGGTTATAAAAGACGGCGCTTCCCAGCGATCATCAGTCTTTCGACGGCCGACGCTCTGCTCGCCGCTATCAGTGTACAGTGTGTATTGCTGTAGTTTGACTTTCAGTTTCCCGGCCACAAGTTCGGCCAGGTTTCATCTCGAACCAGGGGCGTAGCCAAGGGGGGGGGTGGTTGAACCCCCCCCCCCGAAATTTTTCAGTTTTGCTTGCGTATATACACGCAAGATACAAAACGCACGCACGAACATACATAAAGTATGGTTGAACCCCCCCCCCCCCCCCCCCCGAAAAAATTTCTGGCTCCCTGGACACGCTGACTGCTGCCTTCGCGTCGACGTCACGACCCTGTGACAATACTGAGAAACCGCGTGTAGGTCGAAGCGAACAAAATTTTTAGGACCGTATCCGTCAACGTAAAGCGTGCAACCATTTAGTGTTTTCTTCTTCCCTTCGTGTTTTTTACAGTGTGCTATAATGTCAGTTTTTTCTACGTGGAAAACATTATTTTTTTTTGTATCGCTTCCCTGGGAAAATCATACCGCGGAAACAATGGCTACGAAGCGTCTACAATGGTCCAGGTATTTCTTCTCTTTTCTTGTTCTTTTCTTTTCTTTCTTTCTTTCTTCTTCTCTTTTTTTTTTTTTTTTGTTGCTGCACCGATAGTTATGGTGTCACTGTCCTACAGTTATGTTTTCTGGCGTCCGTCGGATGAATATGCTTCGCGATAAATTTGTAATAATAATCCGCCTTATTTCGTAAATTGGGAAAAAAGCACAAAAAGCCATATATATATATAATATATTATATATATATATATATATATATATAATAGATATATATTCACTCACAAGCTTAGTAGGTATAGGGCCATACGAGCTGCCGCTAAGCAGCTTTTATCATAAGAGCGCGTTTTAATACCTGCATTATAAGCTGTGCTCGCACGGTAAGAGCACACGTGAGAAACATCGCTACTGTGGAACTTGCACACTAAGTTTATCAGTCGCTGCAAATTGCACACCCAGCTCATTCATTATGAAGACGTCAGCCACGAATATTTTAATCAACGTATCGCGCCGCCAACCACTCGTTGTGGAGGGTAGTCACACTACGGAGGTCCGCGGGACAGCAGCCGAACACTCAGCCTCCGATATAGGAGCCCGTCTTTTCCATTCGAGTCTTTTCAGTACTTAGAACATGTCCCAGGTCAGCGAGCAGTTACCGTTTACATGCAACCAGTTTCGACGCTACATTATGCCAACTCTGGTCGATAAAGCCCGAGTTTTCTGCCCTCAGCAATCGTCCGTCTTTTCGTCCAAATCGTCGATGAGCCGGCTCAGGGGCACCACGGTGTGCTCGCCCGGGTCTTCTTCAGGTCGCGAGACATGTCGCCATGTGTCCGTGAGTTTTGATAGGCAGTAGCGCAGGTCCTCTTCCTCGGAGACGGACAGGCCTTCTCTCCTCTTGGAACCGGTCTGGCGCCCATGGCGCGCCGGAACAGTCTTCCACCTGGGTCATGTGATTCGTCAGCTGGTTGACGCTGGCCACGAGCGACGCCATGGCGTCGGTCTGTACGAGTCCTCCTCCGCCCTTGCCGCCGCTGGCAGCAGAAGAAGATGTTGCGAGGACGCGGACCCCTCGAGCTGGAAGTTCCCGTTGGCCCGGTTCGCCATGCTGACGCCCTCGCCGTTGTCCACCTGCGCCTCGCACGGACTTGCATCGGCTGGCCAGCCGGGCTTTTTGGCCCTGGACGACATCAGGACATCGAGTGGGTCAACGGTCCTCGCGATGGCCCTCGAGACATCGGCGAGATTGTGCGCGAGACGGCCGACATTTTCCTCGAGAGGGATCAGCCTACGGAGCACGGACGAAGGAAAGAATAAAAGGAGAGGCCTAAATGGCGTTTTTTATTTTCTTCATCTTTTAGGCAGCGCACACGTGGGTCGCATATGTACCGCCAATTCCTCCTGCCGCCCTCACGCTGTAAGCTTTCGCTTTCCCGCGTATACTTGAAAAGCCAGCGCCAGAACGACGGAGAACAGTCAGATAAATGACACATACAGGACGAGTGCTCGTCCTGTTCCTTTTTCTGTGGTTCTCCGCGGTTGTCGCTCTGTTTTTAAGTATGCATCGTTCCAATTCACCCTGTCTAAGCAAGGGCTAACACTCGCTTTACAAAATGCCGAACGCACCGTGTCCAATAATTATCACTAGACATATAGAAAGCGCCCGCCACGGTGGTCTAGTGGTTATGGCGCCTCAATGCTGACCCCGAAGGTCGCGGGAATAATCCCGGCCGCGGTGGCTGCATTTTCGATAGAGGCAAAATGTTTGAGGCCCGTGTACTTAGATTTAGGTGCACGTTAATAAAGAACCCCAGGTGGTCGAAATTCCTGAAGCCCTCCACTACGGCGTCTTTCATATTCATATCGTGGTTTTTGGGACGTAAACCCTAGATATTATTATTATATTATATTATTATTATTATTATTATTATTATTATTATTATTATTATTAATTATTATTATTATTATTATTATTATTATTTAGAAAGATCGCATAAAATCCCATACGTCGCAGTATGTCGCACATCGAAAATATCCCCTATAATGGACGGGAGTAGATGGGCGCCTATTTCTTGTGCCCAGCCAACCCCACGCTCGGTGCTCGACAGCAGTGACAAGACTGTTTTCCTCTCACGTAATACATGCAGCCAGAAATGAACTTGAACATTGATTTTAGTGGGGGACTCGTTTTCTTTTGTTTGAAGAAACAGCGCAGTTGACTGCGGGATATACAGTATACTTAATGGGACCGACAACTGCCCAGAACATGAATGAAATGACTCCACTGATGGAAAGATTGTCCGTCGCATTGACTCAAACCACCCCTGTTTTTTTTTCGTGAGAGGTGGATTTATTATTTTTATTAGTGAAAGTTGCTAAAATGACCTGTGGCGCCTCTGCGGCAAAAACAGGAACGATTCGAAGAACCCGGCCAAGTGACCGTTGATTGCTGTACACGGTCGACGATTTTTTTGTTGGTATTTGAAATATTATTCGCTTTCTGTATATTACAAGCTATTACTCCATAAAAATGTACATATAGGCCTGCGTTAGTAGTATGCCGTAAAGCGGCGCAGGCTTCGCGTGACGTAATGATCCCATGCTCGTCAGCGCGTCATGAGCAACTTTTTCAGCGTGCTCATGCAACCGTGCACGCAGTTTTCCAGGTCGCTAAGATTTTGGAGCGACATA
>NW_023615885.1:0-35247 GCF_013339695.2 Rhipicephalus sanguineus | reverse complement strand
CCAAATTATGAGATCACGTTCCGCAGCTTTCCTCCTCAACTCAACGCCGCGAGCGATTCATTAACTCTAATGCCCTTTCCTTTTTTCATTGAACTGCAGACATCCCGCCCAGTTCGGCTTGCCGAAGACAAGAAAAAAAAAATAAACAAAACAAACCAACATAAAAAAAAACGTTCGAGTGTAATCGACCGAGGACTACGGCGTGGCAAGCAGTGTTTTCTACCGCAGACCCCGCCCTTGCTCACACGAACGTCGTGTAGTACAAGGAGCGTCGTGACGCGTCATATTGTGAAGCATGTGAATCATCCGAGTGCCTCGTTTAAAGGCACGCCAACTACAAAGCTCGCAGGCACAACAGTTTCAGTTAGCAGGCACACAGTTAAAAAAAAGAAAATATTGTTTTGTTTTTTTTTTTGTTTTTTGCGGCGAGAGCCCATGTTGGCGGATTAGCATCCAGCCGCCGATGTCCGTATCACTATCGCGGACAAAGCCAGAAAAAAAAAAGGTGCGCAAAAGGTTAGCCGCGATCGAGCGCGATTCGAACCCGGGACCGCTGCGTGGCAGCACAGTATTCTACCACAGAGCCACGCGGTCATGCGAGCCCGCGACGCATTTATTTATTTATTTATTTAATTTAATTACAAATACTGCTACCTCGATAGAACGAGACATAGCAGGAGTGGGTACATGAGTTAGCAAATAAACTACAAGCATACAAACATTGAATCATACAAAGCAGAAGAGGGGACACGAGTTACAATGCGTGATGCTCGACATACAAGGCATCTTTAAAGCATCACGAAATGTGGTCCGCAATTCCTCAGCAAACTGTTCATTTGGCCTTTCCCGCAAGGAACCATCTAAGCTGTTCCCAAATTTCGACAGCGATTGGAAAAAAAAAACAAAGAGTACTTAAAGCAATTGCAAATGGCTGAAAAGGAATAATATCAAGTGGGTGGGATCGGCGCGTGGCACGCCTAGTTGAATGAGTGAAATATCGGCGCTTGATGCGACTGTGTCCAGGTACAATCTGATTGGGCAGGCGATACGATACGGCGCAACGGCCCTCGGGCTTAAGCGCGCGTTGTTTTTCGGCTTTCTTTGTTTCGCCCCGGCAGACGCGGTTTCGTCTTTGCCGTGTTTTTCTGCCGCCCCGGCTGACGCGGTAGCGGACTTTGCCGTTTTCTTCTTCGCCGCCCCGTCTGACGCGGTAGCGGACTTTGCCGTTTTCGTCGCCGCCCCGGCTGACGCGCTTTCGTGTTTGCCGTGTTTTTTCTGCCGCCCCGGCAGACGCGGTTTCGTCTTTGCCGTGGTTTTCTGCCGCCCCGGCTGACGCGGTAGCGGACTTTGCCGTTTTCCCCCCCTCTTCGCCGCCCCGGCTGACGCGGTAGCGGACTTTGCCGTTTTTTTTTTTTTTTTTTTTTTTTCGTTCCGCGCCCGGCTGACGCGGTGGCGGCCTTTGCCCTCCGCAGCGTCTCCCGACATGTCTCAGCCACGCGGCTGCTCTGGCGAACCCGGGCTTAAACGCGGGCTTTTTTTGGCCCCGGCAGACGTGCCTGTGGCGCAACGGCCTCGGGCTTAAGCGCGCGTTGTTTTTTCGGCTTTCTTTGTTTCGCCCCGGCAGACGCGTTTTCGTCTTTGCCGTGTTTTTCTGCCCTGCCGCCCCGGCTGACGCGGTACGGCTTTGCCGTTTTCTTCGCCGCCCCCGGCTGACGCGGTAGCGGGACTTTAGCCCGTTTTCCGGTCCGCCAGCCCCCGGCTGGACGCGCTTTCGTGTTTGCCGTGTTTTTCTCTGCCGCCCCGGCAGACGCGGTTTCGTCTTGCCGTGTTTTTATGCCGCCCTCCGGATGACGCGGTAGCGGAACTTTGCCGTTTTCTTCGCCGCCCCGGCTGACGCGGGTAGCGGACCTTTGCCGCGTTTTTTTTCCGACGCCCCGGCTGACGGGCGGGTGGCAGGCCTTTGCCCCTCCGCAGCGTCTTCTCCTCCCGACATGTCCTCAGCCACGCGGCTGCTCTGGCGAACCCGGGCTTAAGCGCGGCGTTTTTTGGCCCCGGCAGACGTGCCTGTGGCGCAACGGCCTCGGGCTTAAGCGCGCGTTGTTTTTCGGCTTTCTTTGTTTCGCCCCGGCAGACGCGGTTTCGTCTTTGCCGTGTTTTTCTGCCGCCCCGGCTGACGCGGTAGCGGACTTGCCGTTTTCCTTCGCCGCCCCGGCTGACGCGGTAGCGGACTTTGCCGTTTTCGTCGCCGCCCCGGCTGACGCGCTTTCGTGTTTGCCGTGTTTTTTTCTGCCGCCCCGGCAGACGCGGGTTCGTCTTGGCCGTGTTTTTCTGCCGCCCCGGCTGACGCGGTAGCGGACTTTGCCGGTTTTCTTCGCCGCCCCGGCTGACGCGGGTAGCGGACTTTGCCGTTTTTTTTCTGGCCGCCCCGGCTGACGCGGTAGCGGACTTGGCCGTTTTCGTCGCCGCCCGGCTGACGCGCTTTCGTCTTTGCCGTGTTTTTCTGCCGCCCCGGCAGACGCGGTTTCGTCTTTGCCGTGTTTTTCTGCCGCCCCGGCTGACGCGGTAGCGGACTTAGCCGTTTTCGTCGCCGCCCCGGCTGACGCGCTTCGTCTTTGCCGTGTTTTTCTGGCGCCCCGGCTGACGCGGTTTCGTCTTTGCCGTGTTTTTCTGCCGCCCCGGCTGACGCGGTAGCGGACTTTGCCGTTTTCTTCGCCGCCCCGGCCGACGCTGGTTTCGTCTTTGCCGTTTTTTTTTTTTTTTTTCTGCCGCCCCGGCCGACGCGGTGGCGGACTTTGCCGCGCGGCAGCGTCTCCCCACATGCCTCGGCGCCGTCGGGCGCGGCCGTTCTTTTTTTTTTTTTTTTTGCGGGCCCGGCAGACGTGCTTGTGGCGCGACGGCCTCGTCGTTTCTTCCTCTTTTTTTTTCTGTTTCTTCTCTTTTGTTTTTTTCGCCCCGACCGACGCGGTAGCGGACTTAGCCGCCGCGGGGCCGGCGCGGCTGATGCGGTGAATTCACTACTCAGAATTCGCTGGCCAGTTCGCACAGGAGAATTCAAACAAATTTCCGCGGGGAGAACTCGGGAAGCCGTGAATAAATGAGAGCATGCAAGGAACAAGACGCACCACCTCTTTAGGTGGTGCGTGTGGTGGAACACATTCTCGGCAAGGAATCACAGGAATCCACCGAGGTAAAGAAGAGAAAACAGCAGAAGCATATCGTGTCCTTGTGCTCGTGTATTTTCGTCCTTCGTTTAGAGGATAAAACGTAAAAATGTGGCAAGAGAAAAAGCTGCTTCGTCGCAGCTTGAAACCCGCACATAGGCGACACACGGCAAAATACAAGTAAAGTGAATGCAGGATTTTCGCTTCGACGGCCTAAATAAAGGAGGAAATACGAACAGCGCGAACAATAAGTACGAACAGGTACGAAACTACATCGCGACATGCATTTACTAATTACTATAAGTTTCATTTTTGTCATATTACCAGGAGTAGGCTTGTGCGAATAGTAAATTTCAGGTCCGAAGCTGATAGTGATTTGGTCGAAGCGAATTTCGACGCGAATTCGAATAGTTTATATCACATATTATAAAGAAAAACGAGCACGTCTGTCATGGCCCAACTAACCAGCGAAGTATTTTAAAGTTGAAAACGGACATATCTCATTCTTTTTGGTTCAAAGGGAAGTGGAAGCAACTTTGAGTAGTAGCAGGATTCGACTTTTGGTAGAGTGCAAGTGATAACCTGTAAAATATGTTACCTTGTCAAATTTTGTACACTTAGAGCATATAAGCCAGTACATCCGGCTTCTAAACCTGAAAAACAAAATGATGAATCGATGTGAGGGTAACTTCAGAATCCCGCATATTTAGAAGGATTTCTGCAGCCCCGTATTCTGCAATGTGAATTCAACGTTCCTTGCATGCCGCTTCTTGTATGTTTGGGTAATTGGAAAACCCGCTCAAATAGATTTCTCACAGTCCCAGTGACTTTGAATGAACGGTGGTTTACTGTATCTTAATTTAACACTGAAGTGGGGCTTCGCCGCAGTGAGGATTTCTCCTGGAAAGGTGTATTCACGGTATAGCGCACCTCCACTGCAGCGAAACCACCTTTACAGGGGGTTACATGCGGTTTATGTATGTCTATTCGTTCGTTTCGAACACTTCGAAATTTCCTAGAATTTAAATTACTTTCGAAGCGAATTGGACTACTCTAATGTTCGTTCGAATATTCGCACAAGCCTAATAATCGGACATTGAATGAAGAAAACCTATTTAGGATACGAATGCCTTTCTTTTTTTTTTTTTGGCAACGCAGCGATCGAGTGTTTCTTGCTTCGGTAGTGTTAACGAATCTATGTCTGGCATTGTGTGCCGTAATGTGTGCGAGAGAAGAGGATATCATATGGTGGTTTGTACCTAAAGGCGAATGTTGCTTTTAGCCTTCTAGGTCTAAAAACTTGTCAAGCTTGCCAAGTTGAACACTCTTATGCGTTATTAGTAAGTTGAGGGTGTAGATTTTGTCAGATTTTATAATCCTCTGCTCACGAAAAAGTGGATCTGTGTGATCCGAGAACGGGGCGTTTTCAATAGACCTTAGTGCTCGAAAGGAAAACACATAGTGTCTTACTTTCAAAAAAATATATATATTAAAAATAAAAAAAACAGGTAATTCCAGAACGACAGCAGCAAAGTGCGGCAACACATCGAAAGGAAAAGCCTGAACGAAATGAGAACGCCCGATGGAAAGTTGTGTGCGTGGCTTTGGCTTTAATAAGCGCTTTGTCAGTGTTGGCAGAGCGCACCTGAAGCATTCACATCGTTTTTTTCGCCCACTTCCTCTCGGGAAACAGCCACTTTCATCGACAAGTCAAAAGACGATGCCGACGGTGATGGTCAGACAAGTGGCGCGTTTTATATCTTGTCTTTCGTAACCCGATGCTTACAACCGGCACGTTTCTATTTATCTTATTGTTATTTACAAATACTGCTGACTCAGTTATTGAGACACAGCAGGAGTGGATACAAACGTTCAACACAATGAAGAAAATACGACTTAACAAAATGCACGATTGCGCAACCCTTTTTCAAATAGCTGTGCATCGAGTCTGCGCAGAGACCCATCAAGCTCGTTCGATAGATGGACGGTCCGCGGAGAAAAGGAACACTTAAAACAGGTAAGACTACCTCTGAACGGGCATAATACTTAGGGGACTGAATCCACCTTCGGGCGCAGAAGCTGCAACGAACGAAATGTTGCGCTAGAACACTCAAGCCGGTGTGAACTGTCTCATGCAGGATGATTACACGGTCGCAAGTGCGCCGAAGTTCCAGAGACTGCAGCGATTAAAAAAAAAACGCGATAAATGCGATAAAAAGTAGGCGAGAACCGCCGGTCACAGCGACGAAAAATTAACCTTACTGTTTTTCTGTTTCTCTTTTTTTTTTTTTTTTGAACAGATTCTAACATAGCCACGCTGTGGGGTGAACAAACAACCGACGCATGGTCTTGTACGCTCTCAATTTGCATTTCTTCTTTGTGGAGTTGCTGAAAGTGCATCGGAGATACGAATGTCTTCGAAGAGCCTTGTTGGAGATTGTTTCGACGCGCGTGTGCCATTTCAAATTTGTTTTCAGCGGTGTTTAACCAAGGTGTTTAAGGGCCACCTTCAGAAGTCGAGTTTTTTTCACGAGGTCGATGTCGAGCTTTCTTTCTTTCTTTTTTTTTTTCGGTGCACGCCTGAACATTGAGAAATGTGTAGCAACAAAAACCATCCTCCTATCGTCATTAGCTTTCGAGTTACAGGAAGTTTTCCATACCCCATGCTCGTATAGCGAAACCAAAACCACGTCGTGTTTTAAACGTAACTCTGCGTTTGTAATTGTTTTTGAATGCCTAAAAACGGCACATCTCTTGCAAGCTCTGAAATCGTTGTTCGCGTTTTTCTCACAATAACAATTTCCTCCAAGTCCTGTGACGCCAAATTTCATTACTTTTTCCTCAGTGTGTACTTCGAACGGAAATTTTGTATAATGGTTTACAACACGTATATGCGTGCAGTGAAATAGAATAAACGAAAGTGACGGAATAGTTTTAATTTCACGGCTATTTTTTTGCGAACAGGTTCAGTGTAAATTGGCTCTTTTTGCGCCGTCTTTCTGTTTTTTTTTTTTTAACCTTACTTCTTCGATTCTTGCTGCATAATATTTATCCCAGTTCATTGCATAGCTGCAACCGTTAGTTACGCAAATGTCAAAGCTTTACTGACTTAGGCCACCCAACTGTCACTTATCAGGGCTGGCGTGATTGCCACTTTTAATGCAATTGTTGGCAAAGATATTGAACTACAAATGGCTGGGTAAGCTGAATAAGACATGCTTGTTTTGAACAAAAAGTCATTTCAACGCTAGCTGCTCCTGAAGAAAAAAAAATGTTTTTTTTTTGAGTGGCCTACCACCTTCAACTGCGTGACACGAGCTAGAACGACGCCACCTTTAGTATATATAAAAATTCAAAGGGGCCCTGCAACACCTATCTTAGTTATATTGGAATAGTCTCATTATTGACGTATGACACTTCACGAGTCATATGCCGCAAAAAGTTTTCGAATCCGTCAAGTCTAAGTGGTGTTACCAAATTATAGAGATCACGTTCCGCAGCTTTCTCCCTCAACTCAACGCCGCGAGCGATTCATTAACTGGAATGCCCTTTCTTTTTTCTTGAACTGCAGACATCTGTCGCCCAGTTCGGCTTGCCGAAGAACAAGAAAAAAAAAATAAACAAAAAAAAAACGAACAAATAAAAAAAAACGTTCGAGTGGGAATCGAACCGAGGACTACGGCGTGGCAAGCAGGTGTTCTACCGCAGAGCCCCGCCCTTGCTCACACGAACGTCGTGTAGTACAAGGAGCGTCGTTGACGCGTCATATTGTGAAGCATGTGAATCATCCGAGTGCCTCGTTTAAAGGCACGCCAACTACAAAGCTCGCAGGCACAACAGTTAGCAGTTAGCAGGCACAACAGTTAAAAAAAAGAAAATATTGTTTTGTTTTTTTTTTGTTTTTTGCGGCGAGAGCCCATGTTGGCGGATTAGCAGTCAGCCGCCGATGTCCGTATCAGCTATCGCGGACAAAGCCAGAAAAAAAAAAAAAGGTGCGCAAAAGGTTAGCCGCGATCGAGCGCGATTCGAACCCGGGACCGCTGCGTGGCAGCACAGTATTCTACCACAGAGCCACGCAGGTCATGCGAGCCCGCGACGCATTTATTTATTTATTTATTTAATTTAATTACAAATACTGCTACCTCGATAGAACGAGACATAGCAGGAGTGGGTACATGAGTTAGCAAATAAAACTACAAGCATACAAGACATTGAATCATACAAAGCAGAAGAGGGGACACGAGTTACAATGCGTGATGCTCGACATACAAGGCATCTTTAAAGCATCACGAAATGTGGTCCGGCAATTCCTCAGCAAACTGTTCATTTGGCCTTTCCCGCAAGGAACCATCTAAGCTGTTCCAAATTTCGACAGCGATTGGAAAAAAAAAACAAAGAGTACTTAAAGCAATTTGCAAATGGCTGAAAAGGAATAATATCAAGTGGGTGGGATCGGCGCGTGGCACGCCTAGTGGAATGAGTGAAAGATATCGGCGCTTGGATGCGACTGTGTCCAGGTACAATCTGATTGGGCAGTGCGATACGATACGGCGCAACGGCCTCGGGCTTAAGCGCGCGTTGTTTTTCGGCTTTCTTTGTTTCGCCCCGGCAGACGCGGTTTCGTCTTTGCCGTGTTTTTCTGCCGCCCCGGCTGACGCGGTAGCGGACTTTGCCGTTTTCTTCGCCGCCCCGGCTGACGCGGTAGCGGACTTTGCCGTTTTCGTCGCCGCCCCGGCTGACGCGCTTTCGTGTTTGCCGTGTTTTTTCTGCCGCCCCGGCAGACGCGGTTTCGTCTTTGCCGTGTTTTTCTGCCGCCCCGGCTGACGCGGTAGCGGACTTTGCCGTTTTCTTCGCCGCCCCGGCTGACGCGGTAGCGGACTTTGCCGTTTTTTCCGCCGCCCCGGCTGACGCGGTGGCGGCCTTTGCCCCTCCGCAGCGTCTCCCGACATGTCTCAGCCACGCGGCTGCTCTGGCGAACCCGGGCTTAAGCGCGGGCGTTTTTTGGCCCCGGCAGACGTGCCTGTGGCGCAACGGCCTCGGGCTTAAGCGCGCGTTGTTTTTCGGCTTTCTTTGTTTCGCCCCGGCAGACGCGGTTTCGTCTTTGCCGTGTTTTTCTGCCGCCCCGGCTGACGCGGTAGCGGACTTTGCCGTTTTCTTCGCCGCCCCGGCTGACGCGGTAGCGGACTTAGCCGTTTTCGTCGCCGCCCCGGCTGACGCGCTTTCGTGTTTGCCGTGTTTTTTCTGCCGCCCCGGCAGACGCGGTTTCGTCTTTGCCGTGTTTTTCTGCCGCCCCGGCTGACGCGGTAGCGGACTTTGCCGTTTTCTTCGCCGCCCCGGCTGACGCGGTAGCGGACTTTGCCGTTTTTTTCCGCCGCCCCGGCTGACGCGGTGGCGGCCTTTGCCCCTCCGCAGCGTCTCCCGACATGTCTCAGCCACGCGGCTGCTCTGGCGAACCCGGGCTTAAGCGCGGGCGTTTTTTGGCCCCGGCAGACGTGCCTGTGGCGCAACGGCCTCGGGCTTAAGCGCGCGTTGTTTTTCGGCTTTCTTTGTTTCGCCCCGGCAGACGCGGTTTCGTCTTTGCCGTGTTTTTCTGCCGCCCCGGCTGACGCGGTAGCGGACTTTGCCGTTTTCTTCGCCGCCCCGGCTGACGCGGTAGCGGACTTTGCCGTTTTCGTCGCCGCCCCGGCTGACGCGCTTTCGTGTTTGCCGTGTTTTTTCTGCCGCCCCGGCAGACGCGGTTTCGTCTTGGCCGTGTTTTTCTGCCGCCCCGGCTGACGCGGTAGCGGACTTTGCCGTTTTCTTCGCCGCCCCGGCTGACGCGGTAGCGGACTTTGCCGTTTTTTCTGCCGCCCCGGCTGACGCGGTAGCGGACTTGGCCGTTTTCGTCGCCGCCCCGGCTGACGCGCTTTCGTCTTTGCCGTGTTTTTCTGCCGCCCCGGCAGACGCGGTTTCGTCTTTGCCGTGTTTTTCTGCCGCCCCGGCTGACGCGGTAGCGGACTTAGCCGTTTTCGTCGCCGCCCCGGCTGACGCGCTTTCGTCTTTGCCGTGTTTTTCTGGCGCCCCGGCTGACGCGGTTTCGTCTTTGCCGTGTTTTTCTGCCGCCCCGGCTGACGCGGTAGCGGACTTTGCCGTTTTCTTCGCCGCCCCGGCCGACGCGGTTTCGTCTTTGCCGTTTTTTTTTTTTTTTTTCTGCCGCCCCGGCCGACGCGGTGGCGGACTTTGCCGCGCGGCAGCGTCTCCCCACATGCCTCGGCGCCGTCGGGCGCGGCCGTTCTTTTTTTTTTTTTTTTTGCGGGCCCGGCAGACGTGCTTGTGGCGCGACGGCCTCGTCGTTTCTTCCTCTTTTTTTTTCTGTTTCTTCTCTTTTGTTTTTTTCGCCCCGACCGACGCGGTAGCGGACTTAGCCGCCGCGGGGCCGGCGCGGCTGATGCGGTGAATTCACTACTCAGAATTCGCTGGCCAGTTCGCACAGGAGAATTCAAACAAATTTCCGCGGGGAGAAACTCGGGAAGCCGTGAATAAATGAGAGCATGCAAGGAACAAGACGCACCACCTCTTTAGGTGGTGCGTGTGGTGGAACACATTCTCGGCAAGGAATCACAGGAATCCACCGAGGTAAAGAAGAGAAAACAGCAGAAGCATATCGTGTCCTTGTGCTCGTGTATTTTCGTCCTTCGTTTAGAGGATAAAACGTAAAAATGTGGCAAGAGAAAAAGCTGCTTCGTCGCAGCTTGAAACCCGCACATAGGCGACACACGGCAAAATACAAGTAAAGTGAATGCAGGATTTTCGCTTCGACGGCCTAAATAAAGGAGGAAATACGAACAGCGCGAACAATAAGTACGAACAGGTACGAAACTACATCGCGACATGCATTTACTAATTACTATAAGTTTCATTTTTGTCATATTACCAGGAGTAGGCTTGTGCGAATAGTAAATTTCAGGTCCGAAGCTGATAGTGATTTGGTCGAAGCGAATTTCGACGCGAATTCGAATAGTTTATATCACATATTATAAAGAAAAACGAGCACGTCTGTCATGGCCCAACTAACCAGCGAAGTATTTTTAAAGTTGAAAACGGACATATCTCATTCTTTTTGGTTCAAAGGGAAGTGGAAGCAACTTTGAGTAGTAGCAGGATTCGACTTTTGGTAGAGTGCAAGTGATAACCTGTAAAATATGTTACCTTGTCAAATTTTGTACACTTAGAGCATATAAGCCAGTACATCCGGCTTCTAAACCTGAAAAACAAAATGATGAATCGATGTGAGGGTAACTTCAGAATCCCGCATATTTAGAAGGATTTCTGCAGCCCCGTATTCTGCAATGTGAATTCAACGTTCCTTGCATGCCGCTTCTTGTATGTTTGGGTAATTGGAAAACCCGCTCAAATAGATTTCTCACAGTCCCAGTGACTTTGAATGAACGGTGGTTTACTGTATCTTAATTTAACACTGAAGTGGGGCTTCGCCGCAGTGAGGATTTCTCCTGGAAAGGTGTATTCACGGTATAGCGCACCTCCACTGCAGCGAAACCACCTTTACAGGGGGTTACATGCGGTTTATGTATGTCTATTCGTTCGTTTCGAACACTTCGAAATTTCCTAGAATTTAAATTACTTTCGAAGCGAATTGGACTACTCTAATGTTCGTTCGAATATTCGCACAAGCCTAATAATCGGACATTGAATGAAGAAAACCTATTTAGGATACGAATGCCTTTCTTTTTTTTTTTTTGGCAACGCAGCGATCGAGTGTTTCTTGCTTCGGTAGTGTTAACGAATCTATGTCTGGCATTGTGTGCCGTAATGTGTGCGAGAGAAGAGGATATCATATGGTGGTTTGTACCTAAAGGCGAATGTTGCTTTTAGCCTTCTAGGTCTAAAAACTTGTCAAGCTTGCCAAGTTGAACACTCTTATGCGTTATTAGTAAGTTGAGGGTGTAGATTTTGTCAGATTTTATAATCCTCTGCTCACGAAAAAGTGGATCTGTGTGATCCGAGAACGGGGCGTTTTCAATAGACCTTAGTGCTCGAAAGGAAAACACATAGTGTCTTACTTTCAAAAAAATATATATATTAAAAATAAAAAAAACAGGTAATTCCAGAACGACAGCAGCAAAGTGCGGCAACACATCGAAAGGAAAAGCCTGAACGAAATGAGAACGCCCGATGGAAAGTTGTGTGCGTGGCTTTGGCTTTAATAAGCGCTTTGTCAGTGTTGGCAGAGCGCACCTGAAGCATTCACATCGTTTTTTTCGCCCACTTCCTCTCGGGAAACAGCCACTTTCATCGACAAGTCAAAAGACGATGCCGACGGTGATGGTCAGACAAGTGGCGCGTTTTATATCTTGTCTTTCGTAACCCGATGCTTACAACCGGCACGTTTCTATTTATCTTATTGTTATTTACAAATACTGCTGACTCAGTTATTGAGACACAGCAGGAGTGGATACAAACGTTCAACACAATGAAGAAAATACGACTTAACAAAATGCACGATTGCGCAACCCTTTTTCAAATAGCTGTGCATCGAGTCTGCGCAGAGACCCATCAAGCTCGTTCGATAGATGGACGGTCCGCGGAGAAAAGGAACACTTAAAACAGGTAAGACTACCTCTGAACGGGCATAATACTTAGGGGACTGAATCCACCTTCGGGCGCAGAAGCTGCAACGAACGAAATGTTGCGCTAGAACACTCAAGCCGGTGTGAACTGTCTCATGCAGGATGATTACACGGTCGCAAGTGCGCCGAAGTTCCAGAGACTGCAGCGATTAAAAAAAAAACGCGATAAATGCGATAAAAAGTAGGCGAGAACCGCCGGTCACAGCGACGAAAAATTAACCTTACTGTTTTTCTGTTTCTCTTTTTTTTTTTTTTTTGAACAGATTCTAACATAGCCACGCTGTGGGGTGAACAAACAACCGACGCATGGTCTTGTACGCTCTCAATTTGCATTTCTTCTTTGTGGAGTTGCTGAAAGTGCATCGGAGATACGAATGTCTTCGAAGAGCCTTGTTGGAGATTGTTTCGACGCGCGTGTGCCATTTCAAATTTGTTTTCAGCGGTGTTTAACCAAGGTGTTTAAGGGCCACCTTCAGAAGTCGAGTTTTTTTCACGAGGTCGATGTCGAGCTTTCTTTCTTTCTTTTTTTTTTTCGGTGCACGCCTGAACATTGAGAAATGTGTAGCAACAAAAACCATCCTCCTATCGTCATTAGCTTTCGAGTTACAGGAAGTTTTCCATACCCCATGCTCGTATAGCGAAACCAAAACCACGTCGTGTTTTAAACGTAACTCTGCGTTTGTAATTGTTTTTGAATGCCTAAAAACGGCACATCTCTTGCAAGCTCTGAAATCGTTGTTCGCGTTTTTCTCACAATAACAATTTCCTCCAAGTCCTGTGACGCCAAATTTCATTACTTTTTCCTCAGTGTGTACTTCGAACGGAAATTTTGTATAATGGTTTACAACACGTATATGCGTGCAGTGAAATAGAATAAACGAAAGTGACGGAATAGTTTTAATTTCACGGCTATTTTTTTGCGAACAGGTTCAGTGTAAATTGGCTCTTTTTGCGCCGTCTTTCTGTTTTTTTTTTTTAACCTTACTTCTTCGATTCTTGCTGCATAATATTTATCCCAGTTCATTGCATAGCTGCAACCGTTAGTTACGCAAATGTCAAAGCTTTACTGACTTAGGCCACCCAACTGTCACTTATCAGGGCTGGCGTGATTGCCACTTTTAATGCAATTGTTGGCAAAGATATTGAACTACAAATGGCTGGGTAAGCTGAATAAGACATGCTTGTTTTGAACAAAAAGTCATTTCAACGCTAGCTGCTCCTGAAGAAAAAAAAATGTTTTTTTTTTGAGTGGCCTACCACCTTCAACTGCGTGACACGAGCTAGAACGACGCCACCTTTAGTATATATAAAAATTCAAAGGGGCCCTGCAACACCTATCTTAGTTATATTGGAATAGTCTCATTATTGACGTATGACACTTCACGAGTCATATGCCGCAAAAAGTTTTCGAATCCGTCAAGTCTAAGTGGTGTTACCAAATTATAGAGATCACGTTCCGCAGCTTTCTCCCTCAACTCAACGCCGCGAGCGATTCATTAACTGGAATGCCCTTTCTTTTTTCTTGAACTGCAGACATCTGTCGCCCAGTTCGGCTTGCCGAAGAACAAGAAAAAAAAAATAAACAAAAAAAAAACGAACAAATAAAAAAAAACGTTCGAGTGGGAATCGAACCGAGGACTACGGCGTGGCAAGCAGGTGTTCTACCGCAGAGCCCCGCCCTTGCTCACACGAACGTCGTGTAGTACAAGGAGCGTCGTTGACGCGTCATATTGTGAAGCATGTGAATCATCCGAGTGCCTCGTTTAAAGGCACGCCAACTACAAAGCTCGCAGGCACAACAGTTAGCAGTTAGCAGGCACAACAGTTAAAAAAAAGAAAATATTGTTTTGTTTTTTTTTTTTGTTTTTTGCGGCGAGAGCCCATGTTGGCGGATTAGCAGTCAGCCGCCGATGTCCGTATCAGCTATCGCGGACAAAGCCAGAAAAAAAAAAAAGGTGCGCAAAAGGTTAGCCGCGATCGAGCGCGATTCGAACCCGGGACCGCTGCGTGGCAGCACAGTATTCTACCACAGAGCCACGCAGGTCATGCGAGCCCGCGACGCATTTATTTATTTATTTATTTAATTTAATTACAAATACTGCTACCTCGATAGAACGAGACATAGCAGGAGTGGGTACATGAGTTAGCAAATAAAACTACAAGCATACAAGACATTGAATCATACAAAGCAGAAGAGGGGACACGAGTTACAATGCGTGATGCTCGACATACAAGGCATCTTTAAAGCATCACGAAATGTGGTCCGGCAATTCCTCAGCAAACTGTTCATTTGGCCTTTCCCGCAAGGAACCATCTAAGCTGTTCCAAATTTCGACAGCGATTGGAAAAAAAAAACAAAGAGTACTTAAAGCAATTTGCAAATGGCTGAAAAGGAATAATATCAAGTGGGTGGGATCGGCGCGTGGCACGCCTAGTGGAATGAGTGAAAGATATCGGCGCTTGGATGCGACTGTGTCCAGGTACAATCTGATTGGGCAGTGCGATACGATACGGCGCAACGGCCTCGGGCTTAAGCGCGCGTTGTTTTTCGGCTTTCTTTGTTTCGCCCCGGCAGACGCGGTTTCGTCTTTGCCGTGTTTTTCTGCCGCCCCGGCTGACGCGGTAGCGGACTTTGCCGTTTTCTTCGCCGCCCCGGCTGACGCGGTAGCGGACTTTGCCGTTTTCGTCGCCGCCCCGGCTGACGCGCTTTCGTGTTTGCCGTGTTTTTTCTGCCGCCCCGGCAGACGCGGTTTCGTCTTTGCCGTGTTTTTCTGCCGCCCCGGCTGACGCGGTAGCGGACTTTGCCGTTTTCTTCGCCGCCCCGGCTGACGCGGTAGCGGACTTTGCCGTTTTTTCCGCCGCCCCGGCTGACGCGGTGGCGGCCTTTGCCCCTCCGCAGCGTCTCCCGACATGTCTCAGCCACGCGGCTGCTCTGGCGAACCCGGGCTTAAGCGCGGGCGTTTTTTGGCCCCGGCAGACGTGCCTGTGGCGCAACGGCCTCGGGCTTAAGCGCGCGTTGTTTTTCGGCTTTCTTTGTTTCGCCCCGGCAGACGCGGTTTCGTCTTTGCCGTGTTTTTCTGCCGCCCCGGCTGACGCGGTAGCGGACTTTGCCGTTTTCTTCGCCGCCCCGGCTGACGCGGTAGCGGACTTAGCCGTTTTCGTCGCCGCCCCGGCTGACGCGCTTTCGTGTTTGCCGTGTTTTTTCTGCCGCCCCGGCAGACGCGGTTTCGTCTTTGCCGTGTTTTTCTGCCGCCCCGGCTGACGCGGTAGCGGACTTTGCCGTTTTCTTCGCCGCCCCGGCTGACGCGGTAGCGGACTTTGCCGTTTTTTCCGCCGCCCCGGCTGACGCGGTGGCGGCCTTTGCCCCTCCGCAGCGTCTCCCGACATGTCTCAGCCACGCGGCTGCTCTGGCGAACCCGGGCTTAAGCGCGGGCGTTTTTTGGCCCCGGCAGACGTGCCTGTGGCGCAACGGCCTCGGGCTTAAGCGCGCGTTGTTTTTCGGCTTTCTTTGTTTCGCCCCGGCAGACGCGGTTTCGTCTTTGCCGTGTTTTTCTGCCGCCCCGGCTGACGCGGTAGCGGACTTTGCCGTTTTCTTCGCCGCCCCGGCTGACGCGGTAGCGGACTTTGCCGTTTTCGTCGCCGCCCCGGCTGACGCGCTTTCGTGTTTGCCGTGTTTTTTCTGCCGCCCCGGCAGACGCGGTTTCGTCTTGGCCGTGTTTTTCTGCCGCCCCGGCTGACGCGGTAGCGGACTTTGCCGTTTTCTTCGCCGCCCCGGCTGACGCGGTAGCGGACTTTGCCGTTTTTTCTGCCGCCCCGGCTGACGCGGTAGCGGACTTGGCCGTTTTCGTCGCCGCCCCGGCTGACGCGCTTTCGTCTTTGCCGTGTTTTTCTGCCGCCCCGGCAGACGCGGTTTCGTCTTTGCCGTGTTTTTCTGCCGCCCCGGCTGACGCGGTAGCGGACTTAGCCGTTTTCGTCGCCGCCCCGGCTGACGCGCTTTCGTCTTTGCCGTGTTTTTCTGGCGCCCCGGCTGACGCGGTTTCGTCTTTGCCGTGTTTTTCTGCCGCCCCGGCTGACGCGGTAGCGGACTTTGCCGTTTTCTTCGCCGCCCCGGCCGACGCGGTTTCGTCTTTGCCGTTTTTTTTTTTTTTTTCTGCCGCCCCGGCCGACGCGGTGGCGGACTTTGCCGCGCGGCAGCGTCTCCCCACATGCCTCGGCGCCGTCGGGCGCGGCCGTTCTTTTTTTTTTTTTTTTTGCGGGCCCGGCAGACGTGCTTGTGGCGCGACGGCCTCGTCGTTTCTTCCTCTTTTTTTTTCTGTTTCTTCTCTTTTGTTTTTTTCGCCCCGACCGACGCGGTAGCGGACTTAGCCGCCGCGGGGCCGGCGCGGCTGATGCGGTGAATTCACTACTCAGAATTCGCTGGCCAGTTCGCACAGGAGAATTCAAACAAATTTCCGCGGGGAGAAACTCGGGAAGCCGTGAATAAATGAGAGCATGCAAGGAACAAGACGCACCACCTCTTTAGGTGGTGCGTGTGGTGGAACACATTCTCGGCAAGGAATCACAGGAATCCACCGAGGTAAAGAAGAGAAAACAGCAGAAGCATATCGTGTCCTTGTGCTCGTGTATTTTCGTCCTTCGTTTAGAGGATAAAACGTAAAAATGTGGCAAGAGAAAAAGCTGCTTCGTCGCAGCTTGAAACCCGCACATAGGCGACACACGGCAAAATACAAGTAAAGTGAATGCAGGATTTTCGCTTCGACGGCCTAAATAAAGGAGGAAATACGAACAGCGCGAACAATAAGTACGAACAGGTACGAAACTACATCGCGACATGCATTTACTAATTACTATAAGTTTCATTTTTGTCATATTACCAGGAGTAGGCTTGTGCGAATAGTAAATTTCAGGTCCGAAGCTGATAGTGATTTGGTCGAAGCGAATTTCGACGCGAATTCGAATAGTTTATATCACATATTATAAAGAAAAACGAGCACGTCTGTCATGGCCCAACTAACCAGCGAAGTATTTTTAAAGTTGAAAACGGACATATCTCATTCTTTTTGGTTCAAAGGGAAGTGGAAGCAACTTTGAGTAGTAGCAGGATTCGACTTTTGGTAGAGTGCAAGTGATAACCTGTAAAATATGTTACCTTGTCAAATTTTGTACACTTAGAGCATATAAGCCAGTACATCCGGCTTCTAAACCTGAAAAACAAAATGATGAATCGATGTGAGGGTAACTTCAGAATCCCGCATATTTAGAAGGATTTCTGCAGCCCCGTATTCTGCAATGTGAATTCAACGTTCCTTGCATGCCGCTTCTTGTATGTTTGGGTAATTGGAAAACCCGCTCAAATAGATTTCTCACAGTCCCAGTGACTTTGAATGAACGGTGGTTTACTGTATCTTAATTTAACACTGAAGTGGGGCTTCGCCGCAGTGAGGATTTCTCCTGGAAAGGTGTATTCACGGTATAGCGCACCTCCACTGCAGCGAAACCACCTTTACAGGGGGTTACATGCGGTTTATGTATGTCTATTCGTTCGTTTCGAACACTTCGAAATTTCCTAGAATTTAAATTACTTTCGAAGCGAATTGGACTACTCTAATGTTCGTTCGAATATTCGCACAAGCCTAATAATCGGACATTGAATGAAGAAAACCTATTTAGGATACGAATGCCTTTCTTTTTTTTTTTTTGGCAACGCAGCGATCGAGTGTTTCTTGCTTCGGTAGTGTTAACGAATCTATGTCTGGCATTGTGTGCCGTAATGTGTGCGAGAGAAGAGGATATCATATGGTGGTTTGTACCTAAAGGCGAATGTTGCTTTTAGCCTTCTAGGTCTAAAAACTTGTCAAGCTTGCCAAGTTGAACACTCTTATGCGTTATTAGTAAGTTGAGGGTGTAGATTTTGTCAGATTTTATAATCCTCTGCTCACGAAAAAGTGGATCTGTGTGATCCGAGAACGGGGCGTTTTCAATAGACCTTAGTGCTCGAAAGGAAAACACATAGTGTCTTACTTTCAAAAAAATATATATATTAAAAATAAAAAAAACAGGTAATTCCAGAACGACAGCAGCAAAGTGCGGCAACACATCGAAAGGAAAAGCCTGAACGAAATGAGAACGCCCGATGGAAAGTTGTGTGCGTGGCTTTGGCTTTAATAAGCGCTTTGTCAGTGTTGGCAGAGCGCACCTGAAGCATTCACATCGTTTTTTTCGCCCACTTCCTCTCGGGAAACAGCCACTTTCATCGACAAGTCAAAAGACGATGCCGACGGTGATGGTCAGACAAGTGGCGCGTTTTATATCTTGTCTTTCGTAACCCGATGCTTACAACCGGCACGTTTCTATTTATCTTATTGTTATTTACAAATACTGCTGACTCAGTTATTGAGACACAGCAGGAGTGGATACAAACGTTCAACACAATGAAGAAAATACGACTTAACAAAATGCACGATTGCGCAACCCTTTTTCAAATAGCTGTGCATCGAGTCTGCGCAGAGACCCATCAAGCTCGTTCGATAGATGGACGGTCCGCGGAGAAAAGGAACACTTAAAACAGGTAAGACTACCTCTGAACGGGCATAATACTTAGGGGACTGAATCCACCTTCGGGCGCAGAAGCTGCAACGAACGAAATGTTGCGCTAGAACACTCAAGCCGGTGTGAACTGTCTCATGCAGGATGATTACACGGTCGCAAGTGCGCCGAAGTTCCAGAGACTGCAGCGATTAAAAAAAAAACGCGATAAATGCGATAAAAAGTAGGCGAGAACCGCCGGTCACAGCGACGAAAAATTAACCTTACTGTTTTTCTGTTTCTCTTTTTTTTTTTTTTTTTGAACAGATTCTAACATAGCCACGCTGTGGGGTGAACAAACAACCGACGCATGGTCTTGTACGCTCTCAATTTGCATTTCTTCTTTGTGGAGTTGCTGAAAGTGCATCGGAGATACGAATGTCTTCGAAGAGCCTTGTTGGAGATTGTTTCGACGCGCGTGTGCCATTTCAAATTTGTTTTCAGCGGTGTTTAACCAAGGTGTTTAAGGGCCACCTTCAGAAGTCGAGTTTTTTTCACGAGGTCGATGTCGAGCTTTCTTTCTTTCTTTTTTTTTTTCGGTGCACGCCTGAACATTGAGAAATGTGTAGCAACAAAAACCATCCTCCTATCGTCATTAGCTTTCGAGTTACAGGAAGTTTTCCATACCCCATGCTCGTATAGCGAAACCAAAACCACGTCGTGTTTTAAACGTAACTCTGCGTTTGTAATTGTTTTTGAATGCCTAAAAACGGCACATCTCTTGCAAGCTCTGAAATCGTTGTTCGCGTTTTTCTCACAATAACAATTTCCTCCAAGTCCTGTGACGCCAAATTTCATTACTTTTTCCTCAGTGTGTACTTCGAACGGAAATTTTGTATAATGGTTTACAACACGTATATGCGTGCAGTGAAATAGAATAAACGAAAGTGACGGAATAGTTTTAATTTCACGGCTATTTTTTTGCGAACAGGTTCAGTGTAAATTGGCTCTTTTTGCGCCGTCTTTCTGTTTTTTTTTTTTTAACCTTACTTCTTCGATTCTTGCTGCATAATATTTATCCCAGTTCATTGCATAGCTGCAACCGTTAGTTACGCAAATGTCAAAGCTTTACTGACTTAGGCCACCCAACTGTCACTTATCAGGGCTGGCGTGATTGCCACTTTTAATGCAATTGTTGGCAAAGATATTGAACTACAAATGGCTGGGTAAGCTGAATAAGACATGCTTGTTTTGAACAAAAAGTCATTTCAACGCTAGCTGCTCCTGAAGAAAAAAAAATGTTTTTTTTTTGAGTGGCCTACCACCTTCAACTGCGTGACACGAGCTAGAACGACGCCACCTTTAGTATATATAAAAATTCAAAGGGGCCCTGCAACACCTATCTTAGTTATATTGGAATAGTCTCATTATTGACGTATGACACTTCACGAGTCATATGCCGCAAAAAGTTTTCGAATCCGTCAAGTCTAAGTGGTGTTACCAAATTATAGAGATCACGTTCCGCAGCTTTCTCCCTCAACTCAACGCCGCGAGCGATTCATTAACTGGAATGCCCTTTCTTTTTTCTTGAACTGCAGACATCTGTCGCCCAGTTCGGCTTGCCGAAGAACAAGAAAAAAAAATAAACAAAAAAAAAACGAACAAATAAAAAAAAACGTTCGAGTGGGAATCGAACCGAGGACTACGGCGTGGCAAGCAGGTGTTCTACCGCAGAGCCCCGCCCTTGCTCACACGAACGTCGTGTAGTACAAGGAGCGTCGTTGACGCGTCATATTGTGAAGCATGTGAATCATCCGAGTGCCTCGTTTAAAGGCACGCCAACTACAAAGCTCGCAGGCACAACAGTTAGCAGTTAGCAGGCACAACAGTTAAAAAAAAGAAAATATTGTTTTGTTTTTTTTTTTGTTTTTTGCGGCGAGAGCCCATGTTGGCGGATTAGCAGTCAGCCGCCGATGTCCGTATCAGCTATCGCGGACAAAGCCAGAAAAAAAAAAAAGGTGCGCAAAAGGTTAGCCGCGATCGAGCGCGATTCGAACCCGGGACCGCTGCGTGGCAGCACAGTATTCTACCACAGAGCCACGCAGGTCATGCGAGCCCGCGACGCATTTATTTATTTATTTATTTAATTTAATTACAAATACTGCTACCTCGATAGAACGAGACATAGCAGGAGTGGGTACATGAGTTAGCAAATAAAACTACAAGCATACAAGACATTGAATCATACAAAGCAGAAGAGGGGACACGAGTTACAATGCGTGATGCTCGACATACAAGGCATCTTTAAAGCATCACGAAATGTGGTCCGGCAATTCCTCAGCAAACTGTTCATTTGGCCTTTCCCGCAAGGAACCATCTAAGCTGTTCCAAATTTCGACAGCGATTGGAAAAAAAAAACAAAGAGTACTTAAAGCAATTTGCAAATGGCTGAAAAGGAATAATATCAAGTGGGTGGGATCGGCGCGTGGCACGCCTAGTGGAATGAGTGAAAGATATCGGCGCTTGGATGCGACTGTGTCCAGGTACAATCTGATTGGGCAGTGCGATACGATACGGCGCAACGGCCTCGGGCTTAAGCGCGCGTTGTTTTTCGGCTTTCTTTGTTTCGCCCCGGCAGACGCGGTTTCGTCTTTGCCGTGTTTTTCTGCCGCCCCGGCTGACGCGGTAGCGGACTTTGCCGTTTTCTTCGCCGCCCCGGCTGACGCGGTAGCGGACTTTGCCGTTTTCGTCGCCGCCCCGGCTGACGCGCTTTCGTGTTTGCCGTGTTTTTTCTGCCGCCCCGGCAGACGCGGTTTCGTCTTTGCCGTGTTTTTCTGCCGCCCCGGCTGACGCGGTAGCGGACTTTGCCGTTTTCTTCGCCGCCCCGGCTGACGCGGTAGCGGACTTTGCCGTTTTTTCCGCCGCCCCGGCTGACGCGGTGGCGGCCTTTGCCCCTCCGCAGCGTCTCCCGACATGTCTCAGCCACGCGGCTGCTCTGGCGAACCCGGGCTTAAGCGCGGGCGTTTTTTGGCCCCGGCAGACGTGCCTGTGGCGCAACGGCCTCGGGCTTAAGCGCGCGTTGTTTTTCGGCTTTCTTTGTTTCGCCCCGGCAGACGCGGTTTCGTCTTTGCCGTGTTTTTCTGCCGCCCCGGCTGACGCGGTAGCGGACTTTGCCGTTTTCTTCGCCGCCCCGGCTGACGCGGTAGCGGACTTAGCCGTTTTCGTCGCCGCCCCGGCTGACGCGCTTTCGTGTTTGCCGTGTTTTTTCTGCCGCCCCGGCAGACGCGGTTTCGTCTTTGCCGTGTTTTTCTGCCGCCCCGGCTGACGCGGTAGCGGACTTTGCCGTTTTCTTCGCCGCCCCGGCTGACGCGGTAGCGGACTTTGCCGTTTTTTCCGCCGCCCCGGCTGACGCGGTGGCGGCCTTTGCCCCTCCGCAGCGTCTCCCGACATGTCTCAGCCACGCGGCTGCTCTGGCGAACCCGGGCTTAAGCGCGGGCGTTTTTTGGCCCCGGCAGACGTGCCTGTGGCGCAACGGCCTCGGGCTTAAGCGCGCGTTGTTTTTCGGCTTTCTTTGTTTCGCCCCGGCAGACGCGGTTTCGTCTTTGCCGTGTTTTTCTGCCGCCCCGGCTGACGCGGTAGCGGACTTTGCCGTTTTCTTCGCCGCCCCGGCTGACGCGGTAGCGGACTTTGCCGTTTTCGTCGCCGCCCCGGCTGACGCGCTTTCGTGTTTGCCGTGTTTTTTCTGCCGCCCCGGCAGACGCGGTTTCGTCTTTGCCGTGTTTTTCTGCCGCCCCGGCTGACGCGGTAGCGGACTTTGCCGTTTTCTTCGCCGCCCCGGCTGACGCGGTAGCGGACTTTGCCGTTTTTTCCGCCGCCCCGGCTGACGCGGTGGCGGCCTTTGCCCCTCCGCAGCGTCTCCCGACATGTCTCAGCCACGCGGCTGCTCTGGCGAACCCGGGCTTAAGCGCGGGCGTTTTTTGGCCCCGGCAGACGTGCCTGTGGCGCAACGGCCTCGGGCTTAAGCGCGCGTTGTTTTTCGGCTTTCTTTGTTTCGCCCCGGCAGACGCGGTTTCGTCTTTGCCGTGTTTTTCTGCCGCCCCGGCTGACGCGGTAGCGGACTTTGCCGTTTTCTTCGCCGCCCCGGCTGACGCGGTAGCGGACTTTGCCGTTTCGTCGCCGCCCCGGCTGACGCGCTTTCGTGTTTGCCGTGTTTTTTCTGCCGCCCCGGCAGACGCGGTTTCGTCTTTGCCGTGTTTTTCTGCCGCCCCGGCTGACGCGGTAGCGGACTTTGCCGTTTTCTTCGCCGCCCCGGCTGACGCGGTAGCGGACTTTGCCGTTTTTTCTCTCCCGACATGTCTCAGCCACGCGGCTGCTCTGGCGAACCCGGGCTTAAGCGCGGGCGTTTTTTGGCCCCGGCAGACGTGCCTGTGGCGCAACGGCCTCGGGCTTAAGCGCGCGTTGTTTTTCGGCTTTCTTTGTTTCGCCCCGGCAGACGCGGTTTCGTCTTTGCCGTGTTTTTCTGCCGCCCGGCTGACGCGGTAGCGGACTTTGCCGTTTTCTTCGCCGCCCCGGCTGACGCGGTAGCGGACTTTGCCGTTTTCGTCGCCGCCCCGGCTGACGCGCTTTCGTGTTTGCCGTGTTTTTTCTGCCGCCCCGGCAGACGCGGTTTCGTCTTGGCCGTGTTTTTCTGCCGCCCCGGCTGACGCGGTAGCGGACTTTGCCGTTTTCTTCGCCGCCCCGGCTGACGCGGTAGCGGACTTTGCCGTTTTTTCTGCCGCCCCGGCTGACGCGGTAGCGGACTTGGCCGTTTTCGTCGCCGCCCCGGCTGACGCGCTTTCGTCTTTGCCGTGTTTTTCTGCCGCCCCGGCAGACGCGGTTTCGTCTTTGCCGTGTTTTTCTGCCGCCCCGGCTGACGCGGTAGCGGACTTAGCCGTTTTCGTCGCCGCCCCGGCTGACGCGCTTTCGTCTTTGCCGTGTTTTTCTGGCGCCCCGGCTGACGCGGTTTCGTCTTTGCCGTGTTTTTCTGCCGCCCCGGCTGACGCGGTAGCGGACTTTGCCGTTTTCTTCGCCGCCCCGGCCGACGCGGTTTCGTCTTTGCCGTTTTTTTTTTTTTTTTCTGCCGCCCCGGCCGACGCGGTGGCGGACTTTGCCGCGCGGCAGCGTCTCCCCACATGCCTCGGCGCCGTCGGGCGCGGCCGTTCTTTTTTTTTTTTTTTTTGCGGGCCCGGCAGACGTGCTTGTGGCGCGACGGCCTCGTCGTTTCTTCCTCTTTTTTTTTCTGTTTCTTCTCTTTTGTTTTTTTCGCCCCGACCGACGCGGTAGCGGACTTAGCCGCCGCGGGGCCGGCGCGGCTGATGCGGTGAATTCACTACTCAGAATTCGCTGGCCAGTTCGCACAGGAGAATTCAAACAAATTTCCGCGGGGAGAAACTCGGGAAGCCGTGAATAAATGAGAGCATGCAAGGAACAAGACGCACCACCTCTTTAGGTGGTGCGTGTGGTGGAACACATTCTCGGCAAGGAATCACAGGAATCCACCGAGGTAAAGAAGAGAAAACAGCAGAAGCATATCGTGTCCTTGTGCTCGTGTATTTTCGTCCTTCGTTTAGAGGATAAAACGTAAAAATGTGGCAAGAGAAAAAGCTGCTTCGTCGCAGCTTGAAACCCGCACATAGGCGACACACGGCAAAATACAAGTAAAGTGAATGCAGGATTTTCGCTTCGACGGCCTAAATAAAGGAGGAAATACGAACAGCGCGAACAATAAGTACGAACAGGTACGAAACTACATCGCGACATGCATTTACTAATTACTATAAGTTTCATTTTTGTCATATTACCAGGAGTAGGCTTGTGCGAATAGTAAATTTCAGGTCCGAAGCTGATAGTGATTTGGTCGAAGCGAATTTCGACGCGAATTCGAATAGTTTATATCACATATTATAAAGAAAAACGAGCACGTCTGTCATGGCCCAACTAACCAGCGAAGTATTTTTAAAGTTGAAAACGGACATATCTCATTCTTTTTGGTTCAAAGGGAAGTGGAAGCAACTTTGAGTAGTAGCAGGATTCGACTTTTGGTAGAGTGCAAGTGATAACCTGTAAAATATGTTACCTTGTCAAATTTTGTACACTTAGAGCATATAAGCCAGTACATCCGGCTTCTAAACCTGAAAAACAAAATGATGAATCGATGTGAGGGTAACTTCAGAATCCCGCATATTTAGAAGGATTTCTGCAGCCCCGTATTCTGCAATGTGAATTCAACGTTCCTTGCATGCCGCTTCTTGTATGTTTGGGTAATTGGAAAACCCGCTCAAATAGATTTCTCACAGTCCCAGTGACTTTGAATGAACGGTGGTTTACTGTATCTTAATTTAACACTGAAGTGGGGCTTCGCCGCAGTGAGGATTTCTCCTGGAAAGGTGTATTCACGGTATAGCGCACCTCCACTGCAGCGAAACCACCTTTACAGGGGGTTACATGCGGTTTATGTATGTCTATTCGTTCGTTTCGAACACTTCGAAATTTCCTAGAATTTAAATTACTTTCGAAGCGAATTGGACTACTCTAATGTTCGTTCGAATATTCGCACAAGCCTAATAATCGGACATTGAATGAAGAAAACCTATTTAGGATACGAATGCCTTTCTTTTTTTTTTTTTGGCAACGCAGCGATCGAGTGTTTCTTGCTTCGGTAGTGTTAACGAATCTATGTCTGGCATTGTGTGCCGTAATGTGTGCGAGAGAAGAGGATATCATATGGTGGTTTGTACCTAAAGGCGAATGTTGCTTTTAGCCTTCTAGGTCTAAAAAAATTCGGCAGATCCCACGTACCGTGGGAGTCGACGTGATGCGAAGCATGCGGTGGGAAGGTGACTGTGGTGTAATTTTGTTTTTTGTTTACTGAGCGAAACGTTACAAAATGACGCTAAAGATTTGCATAAATTTTATACGCACACATATATGTTGAAGAGCCGCATATGCGTTATATAAACAGTTGTTTACAGTTGGATAACGCTGACAACGGCAACGTGGGTATTATACCAACACCAGAAGCTGTAAGCTGGTATGCAGTGCTTATACTTCTACCTTGTGATAGAGAACGCACGCACGTTTCACAAACCCGTGTGCATGTGTGGAAGACGTTCCTGGCAGTTCTTAAGCAAGGTCATCATCCCCGTGATCAGTGAGCACCAGCAGTTGGTCATGACTTGTTGTCGGATCAGGTCGTGATCGCGGTGACGAGGGGTCAATGTGTAGTGAAGTATGAGGTATAGTACAACCATTGGAAATCGTGGATGCCTCGGTCATTTCGTCGACAAATTGTCTATAGATATAGCCGGCGACATGTTGGAATCTGAAGTCACCCTTCGCGTTGGTGAGGTATGGGCCGTCGAGGCTGGCACGCCTGGATAGTGCTACGTAGACCAACATCAGTGGATGGCGCTTGTCGTATTCGTAGACTACCTGGGCGTATGTGGTCTACGTAGCCTAGTCTACAAAGCGGCTGTCAATCAATCTGACATCATCCTCGGTCAGCATGGGGTCATCGTCCGGCCTCGTAAGAAATGAAGAGGACACTGCGTCGTTCTGGCGGACTAACTACACTTTACGGTGCGATGATGTGAATATCATACGGAACTTTCGTTAATGTATTCCTCCGGAGTCGAGCAATGCTTGAATATAGCTCGCTCAATCATAGGGATAGAAATGTAATGTTTAGTAGACTGCTATAAAAGCGGAGCTAACATTGGAACCACAGACGTTAATCTGATATGCCGTCTGTATCGTAGGAGTATACGCATCGTAGGAGTATCATGTATAGTGTTTATTGCTTTCTTGTAATATATTAGATAGCAAGCACCAAATCCACAACTGACGTTGCACCAACATTACGCCTGCAGAGGCTGTTTTTCCAAACCAGTTTGTAGACCTGGCGTGGCTCTGTGGTAGAATACTTGATTGCCACGCAGAATGCTTTGGTTCGATTCCTGCTGGGATCCTAATTTTCATTCTTTCCATTCGTCAGGTCAACGCTGCCGATGTCGGTTTTTCTTAACGCTCTCGCATTTAATGTCTGTTCTCGCCGTTCCTGGGCAGATATAAACTGTCAATCACCTGTGTCGCATACCCATGCACCGCGGCCCGTGGTAAGCGGGTATGTGCCACAAGTGTCTGGAGGAAAGGGTTTGACGACGTACGCGACAGAATTTTCACTTTATTCATGTCATGACCCGACAGTCGTATTCATCAAATCATGTTACCCTCCCATACAAATTATCGTCGGCACCAAGTTAAGGAGGCGATCATGAGAGCCCCCAGACGTAGGCGGCTAGATAGATAGATAGATAGATAGATAGATAGATAGATACGTAGATAGAAACGCTCAAAGTGCCAGAGGTTCGCTAAGAAATGCTTCGCATTTAAAACTTGTCAAGCTTGCCAAGTTGAACACTCTTATGCGTTATTAGTAAGTTGAGGGTGTAGATTTTGTCAGATTTTATAATCCTCTGCTCACGAAAAAGTGGATCTGTGTGATCCGAGAACGGGGCGTTTTCAATAGACCTTAGTGCTCGAAAGGAAAACACATAGTGTCTTACTTTCAAAAAAATATATATATTAAAAATAAAAAAAACAGGTAATTCCAGAACGACAGCAGCAAAGTGCGGCAACACATCGAAAGGAAAAGCCTGAACGAAATGAGAACGCCCGATGGAAAGTTGTGTGCGTGGCTTTGGCTTTAATAAGCGCTTTGTCAGTGTTGGCAGAGCGCACCTGAAGCATTCACATCGTTTTTTTCGCCCACTTCCTCTCGGGAAACAGCCACTTTCATCGACAAGTCAAAAGACGATGCCGACGGTGATGGTCAGACAAGTGGCGCGTTTTATATCTTGTCTTTCGTAACCCGATGCTTACAACCGGCACGTTTCTATTTATCTTATTGTTATTTACAAATACTGCTGACTCAGTTATTGAGACACAGCAGGAGTGGATACAAACGTTCAACACAATGAAGAAAATACGACTTAACAAAATGCACGATTGCGCAACCCTTTTTCAAATAGCTGTGCATCGAGTCTGCGCAGAGACCCATCAAGCTCGTTCGATAGATGGACGGTCCGCGGAGAAAAGGAACACTTAAAACAGGTAAGACTACCTCTGAACGGGCATAATACTTAGGGGACTGAATCCACCTTCGGGCGCAGAAGCTGCAACGAACGAAATGTTGCGCTAGAACACTCAAGCCGGTGTGAACTGTCTCATGCAGGATGATTACACGGTCGCAAGTGCGCCGAAGTTCCAGAGACTGCAGCGATTAAAAAAAAAACGCGATAAATGCGATAAAAAGTAGGCGAGAACCGCCGGTCACAGCGACGAAAAATTAACCTTACTGTTTTTCTGTTTCTCTTTTTTTTTTTTTTTTTGAACAGATTCTAACATAGCCACGCTGTGGGGTGAACAAACAACCGACGCATGGTCTTGTACGCTCTCAATTTGCATTTCTTCTTTGTGGAGTTGCTGAAAGTGCATCGGAGATACGAATGTCTTCGAAGAGCCTTGTTGGAGATTGTTTCGACGCGCGTGTGCCATTTCAAATTTGTTTTCAGCGGTGTTTAACCAAGGTGTTTAAGGGCCACCTTCAGAAGTCGAGTTTTTTTCACGAGGTCGATGTCGAGCTTTCTTTCTTTCTTTTTTTTTTTTCGGTGCACGCCTGAACATTGAGAAATGTGTAGCAACAAAAACCATCCTCCTATCGTCATTAGCTTTCGAGTTACAGGAAGTTTTCCATACCCCATGCTCGTATAGCGAAACCAAAACCACGTCGTGTTTTAAACGTAACTCTGCGTTTGTAATTGTTTTTGAATGCCTAAAAACGGCACATCTCTTGCAAGCTCTGAAATCGTTGTTCGCGTTTTTCTCACAATAACAATTTCCTCCAAGTCCTGTGACGCCAAATTTCATTACTTTTTCCTCAGTGTGTACTTCGAACGGAAATTTTGTATAATGGTTTACAACACGTATATGCGTGCAGTGAAATAGAATAAACGAAAGTGACGGAATAGTTTTAATTTCACGGCTATTTTTTTGCGAACAGGTTCAGTGTAAATTGGCTCTTTTTGCGCCGTCTTTCTGTTTTTTTTTTTAACCTTACTTCTTCGATTCTTGCTGCATAATATTTATCCCAGTTCATTGCATAGCTGCAACCGTTAGTTACGCAAATGTCAAAGCTTTACTGACTTAGGCCACCCAGCTGTCACTTATCAGGGCTGGCGTGATTGCCACTTTTAATGCAATTGTTGGCAAAGATATTGAACTACAAATGGCTGGGTAAGCTGAATAAGACATGCTTGTTTTGAACAAAAAGTCATTTCAACGCTAGCTGCTCCTGAAGAAAAAAAAATGTTTTTTTTTTGAGTGGCCTACCACCTTCAACTGCGTGACACGAGCTAGAACGACGCCACCTTTAGTATATATAAAAATTCAAAGGGGCCCTGCAACACCTATCTTAGTTATATTGGAATAGTCTCATTATTGACGTATGACACTTCACGAGTCATATGCCGCAAAAAGTTTTCGAATCCGTCAAGTCTAAGTGGTGTTACCAAATTATAGAGATCACGTTCCGCAGCTTTCTCCCTCAACTCAACGCCGCGAGCGATTCATTAACTGGAATGCCCTTTCTTTTTTCTTGAACTGCAGACATCTGTCGCCCAGTTCGGCTTGCCGAAGAACAAGAAAAAAAAAATAAACAAAAAAAAAACGAACAAATAAAAAAAAACGTTCGAGTGGGAATCGAACCGAGGACTACGGCGTGGCAAGCAGGTGTTCTACCGCAGAGCCCCGCCCTTGCTCACACGAACGTCGTGTAGTACAAGGAGCGTCGTTGACGCGTCATATTGTGAAGCATGTGAATCATCCGAGTGCCTCGTTTAAAGGCACGCCAACTACAAAGCTCGCAGGCACAACAGTTAGCAGTTAGCAGGCACAACAGTTAAAAAAAAGAAAATATTGTTTTGTTTTTTTTTTTTTGTTTTTTGCGGCGAGAGCCCATGTTGGCGGATTAGCAGTCAGCCGCCGATGTCCGTATCAGCTATCGCGGACAAAGCCAGAAAAAAAAAAAAGGTGCGCAAAAGGTTAGCCGCGATCGAGCGCGATTCGAACCCGGGACCGCTGCGTGGCAGCACAGTATTCTACCACAGAGCCACGCAGGTCATGCGAGCCCGCGACGCATTTATTTATTTATTTATTTAATTTAATTACAAATACTGCTACCTCGATAGAACGAGACATAGCAGGAGTGGGTACATGAGTTAGCCAATAAAACTACAAGCATACAAGACACTGAATCATACAAAGCAGAAGAGGGGACACGAGTTACAATGCGTGATGCTCGACATACAAGGCATCTTTAAAGCATCACGAAATGTGGTCCGGCAATTCCTCAGCAAACTGTTCATTTGGCCTTTCCCGCAAGGAACCATCTAAGCTGTTCCAAATTTCGACAGCGATTGGAAAAAAAAAAAAAAAGAGTACTTAAAGCAATTTGCAAATGGCTGAAAAGGAATAATATCAAGTGGGTGGGATCGGCGCGTGGCACGCCTAGTGGAATGAGTGAAAGATATCGGCGCTTGGATGCGACTGTGTCCAGGTACAATCTGATTGGGCAGTGCGATACGCTGAAGCGTGCCTTCGATGAGCCAAAGTTTCTAACGACAACGCGCATGCGTGAGCAGAAGGAGAAAAATCGTGGTCATATCTGCGAAAAATGAACCGTATTGCTTTCTTTTGTATGGCCTCAAGCCTATTTATGTCAGGCACAACGGTTAGCAATACTCGCTGCCGCTGCGGGGGGGCTGGTGGGGGGGGGGGGGGGGTTGGCGGGTTCGAATCCGTCTATTCTGTGCTGGTGTCTCAATTGAATACAATTTTTTTTTTTGTGTTACACTATTTAGACAGCCGAAGCGGCGGCATCCTTTTGCCGGCTTGTTGCTTAACCGCTTGCTTCGTCTGACACGGCTCGATCGTGCATTGGTGGTGCATTGGCGGCGCTTGGATGCGACTGTTTTGTGACGCGGAAAATGGAAAGCCGTGCAGCCGAAAGGCCTGTATATCTGAAATTTGCACGTAGCGCCGCCTATGGACAGCAAAACAAAACAACAAAGTCGCAGTCAATGGCCTTCGAGATGCCAGTATCAGCCGCACACGCCCATCTTCGAGGGCACGTAACCGGAGGCCCTGGAGCGCAGTGCGTCAGTTCCGTCAGCGGTTGAACGGGAAATATTGCTTTTTCCTTTTTTCTTTTTTTTTTGCGCCGAGAGCTGTCGCCGGACCGCGACAGCGGAGCCGACGTTGGGGGATTAGCAGTCAGCCGCCGATGTCCGTATCAGCTATCGCGGACAAATCGACAGAAAAAAAAAAAAAAAAGAAAAGGTGCGCAAAAGTTTAGCCGCGATCGAGGGGGATTCGAACCCGGGACCGCGGCGTGGCAGCCCAGCATTCTACCACAGAGCCACGCAGGTCATGCGAGCCCGCGACGCATTTATTTATTTATTTATTTAATTTAATTACAAATACTGCTACCTCGATAGAACGAGACATAGCAGGAGTGGGTACATGAGTTAGCAAATAAAACTACAAGCATACAAGACACTGAATCATACAAAGCAGAAGAGGGGACACGAGTTACAATGCGTGATGCTCGACATACAAGGCATCTTTAAAGCATCACGAAATGTGGTCCGGCAATTCCTCAGCAAACTGTTCATTTGGCCTTTCCCGCAAGGAACCATCTAAGCTGTTCCAAATTTCGACAGCGATTGGAAAAAAAAAACAAAGAGTACTTAAAGCAATTTGCAAATGGCTGAAAAGGAATAATATCAAGTGGGTGGGATCGGCGCGTGGCACGCCTAGTGGAATGAGTGAAAGATATCGGCGCTTGGATGCGACTGTGTCCAGGTACAATCTGATTGGGCAGTGCGATACGCTGAAGCGTGCCTTCGATGAGCCAAAGTTTCTAACGACAACGCGCATGCGTGAGCAGAAGGAGAAAAATCGTGGTCATATCTGCGAAAAATGAACCGTATTGCTTTCTTTTGTATGGCCTCAAGCCTATTTATGTCAGGCACAACGGTTAGCAATACTCGCTGCCGCTGCGGGGGGGCTGGTGGGGGGGGGGGGGGGTGGCGGGTTCGAATCCGTCTATTCTGTGCTGGTGTCTCAATTGAATACATTTTTTTTTTTTGTGTTACACTATTTAGACAGCCGAAGCGGCGGCATCCTTTTGCCGGTTTGTTGCTTAACCGCTTGCTTCGTCTGACACGGCTCGATCGTGCATTGGTGGTGCATTGGCGGCGCTTGGATGCGACTGTTTTGTGACGCGGAAAATGGAAAGCCGTGCAGCCGAAAGGCCTGTATATCTGAAATTTGCACGTAGCGCCGCCTATGGACAGCAAAACAAAACAACAAAGTCGCAGTCAATGGCCTTCGAGATGCCAGTATCAGCCGCACACGCCCATCTTCGAGGGCACGTAACCGGAGGCCCTGGAGCGCAGTGCGTCAGTTCCGTCAGCGGTTGAACGGGAAATATTGCTTTTTCCTTTTTTCTTTTTTTTTTTTTTTGCGCCGAGAGCTGTCGCCGGACCGCGACAGCGGAGCCGACGTTGGGGGATTAGCAGTCAGCCGCCGATGTCCGTATCAGCTATCGCGGACAAATCGACAGAGAAAAAAAAAAAGAAAAGGTGCGCAAAAGTTTAGCCGCGATCGAGGGGGATTTGAACCCGGGACCGCGGCGTGGCAGCCCAGTATTCTACCACAGAGCCACGCAGGTCATGCGAGCCCGCGACGCATTTATTTATTTATTTATTTAATTTATTTACAAATACTGCTACCTCGATAGAACGAGACATAGCAGGAGTGGGTACATGAGTTAGCAAATAAAACTACAAGCATACAAGACATTGAATCATACAAAGCAGAAGAGGGGTCACGAGTTACAATGCGTGATGCTCGACATACAAGGCATCTTTAAAGCATCACGAAATGTGGTCCGGCAATTCCTCAGCAAACTGTTCATTTGGCCTTTCCCGCAAGGAACCATCTAAGCTGTAACCATCTAGGCCTTTTTAAATCACAACAATGCTCTAACTTTGGTGCCCTTCTCACTGAGATAATATTAAAGTTTATTGCCTAAGTGGAAGCTAATAGTGGGGAAGGTGCAGATAAAGTGGTCCACTGAAAATCCCCCTCAGACTCTATAAGTTAACGAAACTCGAACATAAGGAAGGGCTGAAATTAAATTTGTAAAAACATTTTGCCCTTAAAATTGATAATTGGCCTCAAGGCAGCCTTAGAAAGCCTTTGCTATTTACGCAATTTCAATTAAAACTCTCGATGTTCATAGAGTTTCGAAGAAAAAAACAAGATGAGTAGTAAATTCCACGTGCTAGATGGACGCACTGGTGGCGCCTGGCGCGAGCACTTTCAGCAAGGAGCGTTGCTCAGTGGTAGAACACCTGCTTGCCACGCAGACGGCCTCGGTTCGATTCTCACTCGGACCCTCAGATTTTTTATTTATTTATTTTACTAGCATCTTTATGGACAATTCACGGTGTCTTTTATTTCCGAAGTAATTTCAAGAAATAGCGCGGCTACGTGGTGGAACACCCGCTTGCAACGCAGGCGGCCTGGGTTCGATTCTCACTCGAACCCGAAGACTTTTATTGTTTATTTTATTTGCGCCTTTCTCGATTTTTCGGTCACGGGCAAGATGACGATTTTTCGCTCACCAGCAACGACGCAGACGCCGGAACTTCTGACAAGCGAGCTCTTTAACACTGACGCGTTGAAAAGGGACGCCCCATTAGCATGATTTGATTGAACTAATTTATCATCGATATCTAGCGTCCCGTCCAATGCGCGAGCTTACTCAAAAGGCCGTTAAAACGTCACTCGAAAAATGCATTGCCAAAAACGAACCTGTGTTAATTTGAGCGAATAAACAACCTCCTAATGAGGATCCGGAATTTCACATTTGAAACGCTACTACGAGGAGCAGGTGAGCCTTTTAGCGGACGAATACATTAATTTTGAGAAATGTATAATGAGAGGATCAATTGGTGCGTGATGTTCACCTTAAAAATTTGAAATAAGCAATAAAAATAAAATACTGAAAATGAAATTATTAGAAATATTTCAACACAACTCACCTGGCAAATGTTGTTAACCAATGACAATTTCGTTATCAACATTTCGTAGGATACTACAATTAAAAAAATTTGGCAGATCCCACGTACCGTTTGAGTCCATGTTATGCGAAGCATGCGGCGGGTAGGTGACTGTGGCGTAACTTTTTTTACTGAGCGACACGTTACGAAATGACGCTAAAGATTTGTATAAATTTTAAACGCACACATATATGTTGCAGAGCCGCATCTGTGTTATATAACCAGTTGTTTACGGTTGGGTAACGCTGCCAATGGCAACGTGGGTATTGCCAACACCAGAAGCGGTAAGGTGATACGTAGTGCTTATACATGTTCCGAGAACGCACGCACGTTTCACGAACCCGTGTGCATGTGTGCAAGAAGTTCTTGACAGTTTTTGCACAAGGGCATCATCACCGTGATCAATGAGTACCAGCAGCTGGTCATGACTTTTTATAGGATCCGGTCGTGATCGTGGTGACGAGGGGTTACATGTGTAGTGAAGTATGTCGTATAGTGGAGCTGTTGGAAATCGTAAATGCCTCGGTCATTTCCTCGACAAATTGTCTGTCGACAGAGCCGACGACGTGTCGGAACCTGAAGCCACCCTTCGCGTTGGGGAGGTATAGGCCGTCGAGGCTGGTAGGCCTGGATAGTGCTACGTAGACCAACATCAGTGGATTGCGTTTGTCGTATTCGTAGGCTACCTGGGCGTATGTGGCCTACGTAGCCTGGTCTACAAAGCGGCTGTCAATCAATCTGGCATCATCCTCGGTGAGCATGAGGCCATCACGCAGCCTCGTAAGAAATTAAGAGGACAATGCGTCGTTCTGGTGGACGAAGTGACTTTACGGTGCGGTTATGTGGATATCATATGATACTTATGTTAAAGTATTCCGCCGGGGTCGAGCAATGCTTCAATATAGCTTGCTGAATCATAGGAATACAAACGTAATGTTTATTAGACTGCTATAAAAGCGGAGCCAACACTGGAACCACAGACGTTCTGATATGATATCTGATATGATATGAATCTGATATGACGCCTGTATCGTAGAGTACACATCGTAGGAGTATCATGTAGTGTTTATTGCTTTTTTTTGTAAAATTATATAGCCAGCACCACAACCACAATTGACGTTGCCCCGATATAACGCCTGCGTAAGCTGTTTTTCCAAACCAGTTTATAGACCTGGCGTGACTCAGTGGTAGAATACCTGATTGCCACGCAGAATGCTTGGGTTCGATTCCTGCTGGGATCCTCATTTTCATTCTTTGCATTCGTCGAGTCAACGCTGCCGATGTCGGTTTTCCTTAACGCTGTAGCATTTAGGTTATCAATGTCTGTTCTCGCCGTTCCTGGGTGGATATAAACTGTCAATCACCTGTGGCGCATACCCGTACACCGCTGCCCGTGGTAAATGGGTATGTGCCACACGTGTCTAGTGGAAAGGGTTTGACGACGTACTCGACAAGATTTTAACGTTATTCATGTCATGACCCGGCAATCATATTCGTCAACTCCTCTTACCCTCCCATGCAAATTTTGGTCTACACCAAGTTAAGGAGGCCATGATGAGAGCACCCAGACGTAGGCGGCTAGATAGATAGATAGATAGATAGATAGATAGATACGTAGATAGAAACGCTCAAAGTGCCAGAGGTTCGCTAAGAAATGCTTCGCATTTATATTTCCAAAATGACTCTCAAGCTTTTTTTATTAAAACC